>NC_045751.1:9725327-9790327 GCF_008692095.1 Etheostoma spectabile | reverse complement strand
GTGAAATCCATGAAATAATAAATAATTTCTCATTACAAACAAAAACAGAAGATGGGAGTCATTTCAAAAACATTGGAGCTATCTATAATAGTTTGATTGCTAACGTTAGCTCAAAACGCCATTCGACTGACCTGTGTTGTGTGTGATGCTAACTTGTAGCCAGCAGTGAACCAACTTGGTTAAGTAGGTCACTTTTTACTGTGTTGACATTACAGAAGTCTCTCGTTAGCATCCTGCATGCTACTTGTTGCTCTTAAACGTGGCTGATGGCAGCAACCTGTAACATCCAGAGCTTGTAATAACTGGGGAAGCATAATGCTTTGATGTATGTATTTATTACTTTACTAAATTGGATTATGGTTCTATATTTATTTAGTTGATTAACTAACTTACCTGATACTGCCTGAACTACCTGATGTGTTGAAGTTTCTGTTCCTGTTTTTCATTTAATCCACACTCTCTCTGTATATCTTCATCTGTATTTATATTTTTCCATTATAAGTACTTACTTTTTCAATATTATTTTTGGTCACAGGTGAATATAACTTTGATTATGGTTACCTACTTTTGCTTTATTACTTTAATTACATATTCAATTTAATTTTAAAGTCACTTGCTTACACTGCAATATTGTTTTTTTTGTACTGTGGCAACCGCACTTTACTTTACAAAACCTTTATCTGACGCCACTTTACTCCAGTCTACCTTCTGCTCATAGTCTACTGTTTGCTTGTCTTTCTTGTGTTTACTTGTTTGTTTGTTTGTTTGTTTTTTTGCTGTTATTGATGAGAATGCTACTCTAACAAAGGAATTGCCCCGCTGTGGGATGAATAAAGTATTATCTTAACTTATCTTAACTTGTCTTTTTGTTCTTTATGTGACAGGTTGACTGTAAAATTGAAATGCCCTTTAGGGATGAATAAAGTTGACTCAATTGAATTGGAATCAATAAATAGAAACCAAAATAATAGGCCTAGAGGTAAATGTAAATAGTTTGTTCTTCTTTAGCGCTTTTCTAGTCGTAACTACTTTTAGTGGCCGTACAAGGTGCCACCTGCTCATCAGATAAACACTCACACACATTCACACTCCGATGGGGCAGCATCGGGGGCAACTCGGGGTTCAGGGTCTTGCCCGAGGACACTTTGAAATGCAACCGCAGGGATCGAACCACCAACTTTCTGATTGGCAGGTGACCTCTCTACCACTGAGTCACAGTAAAACTACAGGTGACACCTGTAAAACTACAGTCACCTTTAGTACCTAATCTTGAGAAGGGGGCGTTCTGCTTTTGGGGCCCCATTGCAAGTCAACTGGACCTTACTGGGGGAAACAGGAGTCTGAATTAGATGGGATGGGGGTCTTTTTTTCTATAGCAGCCCTTTTTTTGAGATTCAAATTGATCCTCAAACACAGATGTAATTCTTTGTAAAAAAATCTAGGATAGATCATCTTAGGAGAAACCAGCAGGATTCTATTTTCCAAGGATGTTCAAGGTTTTCTATTTAATAAGAGGTGAGTATGAATTCTGGTGTGACAGTGGAATCACACAGATGTGTCCCAGCTATTGCTTTATGAAGATGCATGGCCTAAATAAGTAAATCATGACTAAACTTTGGATCGAGTGGTTTTAGTCGGCGTCTCGTGCTTCACGTAGAAACAGCCAATTAGCTGAAGCGCCGCTGCCTCCTCAGGGAAACTCATTAATACCCGTTCAGACAGAAAACCTTGAAGACGAGTCGGGCGGGAACACAAACACCAGCGGGAAAGAAAACAAACAAAACCTTTTTTTTTTTTAAGCAAGAAAAATAATTTATTTATAATGATATAATAATTTCATCACATTGGCATTGCATAGCTGCAGAGGGAAGCGTTTTGTGTGTGACGCCACCTCGCAGCTACAGATCACACCACTGGACGGGGCGGGAAAACAGAGGCTATTCAATACATACACGGAATATTCCTTTAAATATGTCTTTTTCAATGAGGAATAACAAAAATAGAATAATTCCAGTAACTCTGTCTGTCTCTCTTTCTCTATGTCTCTCTAATCATCATCTCTGTGTCTTTATAAGCTGCCTGTACAGACCCTAGAATTGGAATTGGGTTGTGGGGGGGGGGGGGGTGGCAGGAGGGGGGGGGGGGTTTGCCAGCGAAGGATGTCAGTTTTTGTGATTGGCAGCATGCCTACTCAAATAGTACCCCTGAAATGTCCAAACGCTTGAAACTCCACCCCTCTAACACGCCTACAAATAAATTCAAGATACTCTTTGACCCAAATCTGCAACCCTCACCCCGGTTTCTCTTCTTCACCCTCTTTCACTCTCTCATGAAGCTGGACCGCGTTTATTTATCGAAAGATCGTGAACCTGAAACTAGCACACACTTTTCATTCTCAGCAAATTTGATGAATAATAGTTTACCCTAAAAACGGGCTATAGCAAGCCTTGGAAGTTTGAGCGGGATTAGTAAGGATTTTGTTGAGCTTGGCTGTGGCTCAGTGGAAGGTTTCTGGCTGTAACACGTGGAGCTCTTTGTGAGCATGTAGATGGACATTTGGCAGGTTTACTTTGGCAGAAAGTAGTCCTCAACTAAATTGACAACAGACCTTTGTTGTTGAAAAGAGGAGAGGTTTTTTGCTTTGGAAATGTTTAACTGTTACGTGATGCACTGCTGTTCCGCACTGGCCTTAAACGTGACATCCAAAGCTTTAGTCTAGATTTGCCTCATGTCATACATTAGTAAATTTAGCGATGTATTGGCTACACAAAGCGGCTGCTAAACCTGCACAAATATGACCAAAAGAAGCCGTGGTATTCTCAAAGCGCCTACAAAGGGTGAAATGCACCCCTAATGCACTGCCAAGCAAAAAGCACACATCAAAATGACCCTAAACCTAACACTTTGTCGAGTTGTTGGGTTCCGGAAGCAGAACTCATATTTGTAGTCTGAACATCAACTTTTTAAAAGTGCGGTTCCCTTTTAAATTCCTGGGTCAGATATCTTCTCTGGTGGTTTTGCTAAATGGGGACGACTGAATTTATTTGAAATCCCTTGGGCCCGTTGTGGTAGTTTTCCCTACGACGTGATAAAGTACTAGACTTCTGGAGTGGCCGTTTTCTTTGTCTGTGACAGATTATATGTGGAAATCCTTGTTTTCTACGTCTGAAGTCTGGAGGGATGTTTGATTTGTTCATGCTCGTCTGGCTTTTAGTGTCATTTTAATGGCTCTACTCATTTTACTGAACAAAAGACTGTAAACGTGTTATTCACACAAACTTTTGTTATTCAGAAACATCTTCCTGTTGGCTCTGGAAGAAGAAAAAAAAAACGACGTATCCTTCCTTGAACTCCAAGTCTCCAACCTAACTTTCTCCAACACAACTTTTATCCGTCTCTTAGCAACAAGTTACAATGCGGCTGTTCCGCATCCGCAGGGACCGACAGTTAAATGAAACCATATTAATTAACGAGCGACTGCAGCTTGCTCTGTACATTCTTGCGTTCCTATACCTTTTCATCACTTAGCAGGGAAGCAAACGAGAGAGCGAGAGAGGTAAAAGCTTTTAAAACGATTACTCAGTCACACGACAGCCGAGAAGAAGGGAGAGAGGAGGTGAAGGAAAAGATGATGGACTGTGTGTGTGTATATTTCAGCGTGGTAATCCCCACATTCAGCAGAATCAAACCTTTGCTCCACACCCTCGTGCCCACCCCCCCCCCCCCCCATCCTCCTAAAGAAGGGATAATGGATTACAGATTCAATATATTTCTCGCGTCACCTCTGGTTTTCACACTTTATACAAATGTCATTTTCAATATAATATGTTGTCAATATATTTTAGAGATTGGTAATGTAGTTCTACAGACATTTCTTGGAGGCAGAGGTGCTAAAATATTCTCATCGGTTGGTGTGTGTGTGTATGGCAAGAGCTGAGGGATCAACTAAATACACCGAGGACCAATTGTTCCAAAGTTTGGTGGTTGGTAGACCGAAAAAGTATCAAAATATGGCACCGAGCTGGCAGTAATCCAACCAATGAGATTATTTCTGCGTCCTGTAAAAGTTTGCCTCTGAAAAACTGTAAAAATAAAAAAAAACAAATTACATATTCTTCTCAATATTAAATGATTGGATCCCTTCAAATGGGACAGCACCCTTTTCACCAGCGTACCCATATGTTCCTCTGTTTGTACCTCGACTGACTTCCCTATCAAACCAAATGTGCCGTGTTGAAGATGTCCGCCATCTGTCCACACAGTCAGCAAAACAGCACTGGGGTTTGTGGATCCTGAAGGTGTCACATCTTAGCCGTTTACACCGCCTTTTACTAAATGTGTCACGCACACACACACCACGTACAAACGGTCCCTGTTTATATTGTGCTGAAACAACACTCTCTCTCCCCCCATCTCTCTGTCTCCTAACACTGTACTCTCTAGTCCACTGTGCCATATTTCAACAGAATCTGGGATTTAGTTGATGTGTGATGTGATTGTCTAGGATATTGCTTACCCTGCGCCTGACACCTGAATGAAGCATTGGCAAATCATATTTTTGTTTGGTAAATATTTCAAATATCTAAATCACTTCAGGCACCAGATTTTCAGACTTTTCTCAACAGGTCAGATTAAACACAACTGCTCCCTTATACACCTGTACTGTTCCTTTGGCCAGATTTCTAGAACGGTTGTGTTTGAGTGTGTACTAACTAAGGCAGCTGAAAGAAGAAAAAAAACATATTAAAAAATTAAAAATTAAACACAGTAGGCGCTGCACCAACACGCCCATAATTCAGTTTACAAGACAAACAAACACAGTTTTATAGGTTTATCTTTTTTTTTCCATTCACTAAATATTTAAAACAAGCGTCACGTGACTAGTCATCATAAATGGTGATAAGTTATGCAATTTTTAAAATCCTCCTTTTTTCAGGATGATGGAATACCTGAAGGAAGAGAGATGTGTGTGAAGGAGTTTTTTTTGTTTTTGTTTTTAAGCTCTCCTGTGTATGTGGGTTCCTCTTCTTTCAACCCACTAGGGGGAGCTCTGACTCAATAGCACCGAGGGATAGTTTGCCGACTGGGAGTCAGGAGATGAAAGGCTCCCTCCTCCCCTCCACACGGGCCCATCCATTCGAGGGAGAAGTCAGGTGTTAGAGCTGAACCACTGCTAATCCAAAATTCTCAGGCCACGGTGATCCAGAACTGAGGGTCAAATACCACAGGGAAACTTCGATCACAGTCCAAAAGTAAAAGGTCCTTTAGGCCAAAACACATTCCAACCCTGCCTGTTTCCGTGCATGTGCACAGATCCATTAGCATGGACGCTAAAACAGAAGGTTAAAAAAATGTATAAAAACTCAGAGAACGAGAAAAAGAGAAGGCAGAAGATAAGCATTAATGGGATGTTGTTGTTTTTTTGCACTGTCAAACTAAGCACAGCATTTGCGTAACAGTCATTCATTGACATTCATCCGGTGATGTGTCGTCTGCCGAGCTCAGATGCATAGACTGAATGCAGAAAGGAGGGAGAGGAGGAAGAGAGGGGAGAGACAGGGGAAGGTTAACTGCAAGTAGGGGACGGTCAGGGAGGGAGGGGAGGATGGGGAGGCTAAGGGTAAAAGAGGAAGGAACAGAGCGGCGATGCTACGTGTGAAAACAGAAAGAGGTTGCAGTATAAAGGTGAAGAAAGAGAGCGTGTGCTACTGCATGTGCCAGAAGGAGGAGAGAGGGTTACTGGAGAGAAAAAAAAAGAGCGAGAGGATGCTATACGCAGAGAGACAGATGGATTGTGTGCTCCAGCAGTGATGAAAGGAGGAGGAGAGGAACGAGTGGAAAGGAGGAGAAGGAGGAGGAGGAGGAGGAGGAGGACGCCACCTCACCTCAGAGACGAAAAGAGACAGAATGTGAAAAACATGGATGGAGGAGGGCAAAACAAACAGAAACTATTCATGTAACGTCACTCTGCGACACTGCAGACGGACTGGCTGACTAGAGACCTGGGGGGGGGGGGGGGGGGGGGGATTTAACATCACGAGACTCCCTTATTCCAGAAGTTCAAACTCTGCCGGTTAAAATCATTTTTAATTCCGAATCCTATTGGTTCCGGATCCCTTAGGGTGTGTGTGGGGGTGGGGGTGGGACATTTACGCGCACAAATAACCACACGTAGTGAGGAAACAAAAAAACAAAAAAAAGCCAAACACCTAAACGGGCACATGTACATGCACTCACACACTCTCTCTCTCTCTCTTTCTTCTCTGCTTTGTTCTTGGCACTTCCCTTTGCACACATATGAACACACACGCGCGCGCACAGACACACACAAATTCCCACCGCTAGGTCCCCTCTGGTCTGTTTGTAGTTTTTAACAGTCTTTTGGTCCCGTCACCGGAGACCAAAATGAATAAAAACCCTGTTTAACAACCATGCCTGCTTCATACTCTCTGTACAGAAACTCCGCAGGCTAGATTTTATCTGCACACACACTCCTGTGAACACACACTTTTCTCGTCTGTTGGGTTTGTCTTCCATGGCGTTGCTCCCTAGTCCGTATGTTTGAGTGTTTATTTTCCCTCCATGGTGTGGCCAGTTTGTAGTCCAAGCTGTTTGCTGCTCTGTACACTATTTTTAGTCTTTGTGTCCGCAAATGCTATCCGCAGATAGATGCGTTACATTTATCTTTGTACATGATACATACAGTGCAGTCCAATGAAACATGTACAATATATGGCCATCTAGCATGTGTAAGAACAAAACTATAATGAAAAAATATAAGAACAGCTAAACAAAGACAAAAAAATGGTTGATGGGTATCTCGAGAAAAAAAAGGTAGCGACCTCCGACACCGAGGGAAGAAAAAAAAAAAGTGCTTGCGTTCCAAATATGTCGCCCATTTTCTGGGTGCTTCTGTGGAATGTTTTGTGTAGTTTCATGTTCGTAGCATGAGCAACAAACTCTGTGGCATGCTAATGCTGCATCTTTGGAGGCAAAAAGCCCCCAGGTGGTTTTTCTTTGTAAATCGCTTCATCCGCTCAAATCAGTTGCTATGGCATTGCATTTGCCATATAGCGGTAGAGATATAATGCCCACGGTTTTGGGCATATTTGCTTTCTCAGGTCCTCATCACACCGTTAATAATCGACCCTTCAATTCATGTAGGTCTACAGGTGCGGGTGCCGTAGTGCTACTGGTGGGAGGGTTTTGGTTGAATTGTAGATGAATCACATCTTCTGTAATTTACTCCATTTATTTCTTGGAATTATTTGAATGCTGATCCTCTGTGGTGTCCTTGTGGATCAGTAGAACTGGCTACAGATTCATATTCAGTGTCGCCATCAGGGACTCTTGTTGTCTTCATCCAGAAGGAGCCAGAAGTAAAGGTATTCACTGTATATCCTTATATTCCCAGTGTCTACTCCACCCATCCACCCATCTATGCATCCATCCTCCACACTGAGCATATCCCCAATGAGGAAAACACGATGCAGCGTTGAAGCAGAACCTTAAAACCTCCACCTGTCATTGAAAATGTGGTGAGAACAAACTTTGCTCTCCGCAGATTTCTCGCTTTCCCAGAGGGACCGGTGTGGGTACAGCAGTGCTTCAACCATGGGAGGGACCATTTTGTCCAAATGTGCTCCAATTGGATTGGACAGTGCAAATGGTCAATCAGTAGTTGGAGCGATCCGGTTGGACATGTTAGTCAGAAGGCCTCATCTGCAGCGGGTGGCACATTGTAGAAGGGGTTGGTAGTTTTGTCAACAACAAACGGACCCGGTTAACATCCATCAACGATAATTCCTTTTATTGATCGTTGGGTTTGTCATTCCCAGATGCCCCATCTCCTCCCTCGTCGCCGGTGGAAAACTCTGTGACCCGTCGTGCCAGAGGGTTTGTGCTTTTGAGAAGCTCCATTGCGGAGACTCTGGCCCCTCCGCTGGAAGACTTGCTGCCTTTCTTCTGAAGCAGGGCCATAAAGTTCTCATTGCGGGAGCTGGACCTCTGACTGCCTAAGGTAAGATTTCGGAGCTCGCTCCCGCTGGTGCTGTGCTTCACCGGGGACACAAGACTCTGGCGGCTGCCGAAGGAGTCCGTCGGCTCCTTACGACCTAGAACCTTTCGCTTGGACCTGGAAAACGGAAGAGAAGATTATTAGCAAAGGTGGAGAGAAAGATAAGGAAGCAAGTTTTAAGTTCCACACCATTGGTGTCCGCTTCAATCCATAATTTGAGATTTACTCCTCCAGCCCTTATTTCAATTGACATCTCTCCTTTTAGAGAATGATACAATCTAAAGCGTGTAACTACAGAAAAGACTCCATGCTTTCTTGTCGGAGATGAACACACTGACCCCTGTTCTTCTTCTTCTCCCCCCTCTTCACCTTTTCTTCTCTGCCTTTCAAGCTATTTTCAGCATCGTGCAAGGTAAAACACCTGTTGCTTAGACACTAGCTTTCTTGTGAAACCGTGTGTGTTTTCATCCATGTCTGTGCTGGAGAGAGATTCTGAAAAGAGGTGCTGGTCGTGCAGTTACACACTGTACGTGTAGCCGTTGCTAGGGAACCTTCTGATCCATCCGCCTCACACCTTTTCAACAAGACAATGCGTCTTTCGTCACATGCTCCGGGTTAAAATAAGCCGGCAGGCATGGTTGGAGATGGCTGAAACCATTTGCATTGCACTATTGAAGCTTTTAAACAGCCTCTTGTGGAAAGGCATCTACTGTAATACCTGTGGATCTCATTTACCTATATATCTTTCTTAATTTTTTCTTAAATATGTTTTTGAGAAAGGTCCTAAGAAAAGTCTTCATCAGATTTGTGACCTGTTCTAAAACCATAGAATTGTTCGCACCTGTGTTCTTATTAGGATGAATCCCATTGTTCTTTTAAAATCAAAGTGTGTGTCAGTTACCCCGCAAATCCACATAAAAAGGGCATCAGACTACAGGGCCGTGTGCACACAGAAATTGAAAAGAAAATGTGGGCAAATGCCCAGACAAAAGTCTAAAGTGGGTGGAGCACCTGTTCCAAACTTCAATAGTTCTGAAGTGGAGGCACTTCTGCAGGAGGTGAATCCATGTTTAGTAGCATCTCAGTTCCGTAGACAGATCAACACGGTGCTGGAAGATGCGAGACCTCCTCGGGGCTCGATTTTGTTTTTGCCCCCATTTTTCATGAGGAGATCTTAGACGTTTTCAATGTACACAAAAGGCTTATTTCTCTCAAATGTTGTTCACAAATCTGTCTAAATCTGTGTTAGTGAGCACTTCTCCTTTGCAGAGATAATCCATCCACCTCACAGGTGTGGCAAATCAAGATGCTGATCAGACAGCAGGATCATTGCACAGGTTTGCCTTAGGCTGGTCACAATAAAAGGCCACTCTAAAATGTGCAGTTTTACTGTATTGGGGAGGTTAAGGTTAAGGTTCATCCCCCTCTCTTCTCTCTCTCTCTCTCTCTCTCTCTCTCCTCTGACTGCAGTTCGTCGATGTAACTGACTTGAGTGGGCAAATGCTCACATTCGATGGCGTCTGGCACTTTGGAGAGGTGTTTTCTTCACGGATGAACCCTAACCTTACTCACAAACACAGATTTAGACAGATTTGTGAACAATATTTAAATAGGCCCTTTTGTGTACATAGAAAACGATGTTTGAGTTCAGCTCATGCATTTGTAATTTTTCAAATCTACCTTGGGCCTATCAATCTCTAAATACTGGATGGCATGATTCCCAATTGCTCATAATTGATGTGAAGTATAAGTGTAGTCTTGGTCTATTTAAAAGACTACAATGCTTTTTAAATGACTAAAAATAACATTTATTAAGAATATTGTAAATGATAAAAATAATATTTTTTCTTAAACCCTTTAATATCACACAGCTGTACAATTGAAGAAAATACAACAACCAATTATTCTGGACAAAAAATCAGGAATCAAATATGTGTAAGTGTGCTCTTAAGTGTGCATAGACTCTATCTTACCTCAGAACAAATCCAAAATAAGAAAACATTTGGTGACCAACAGACTCTTCGTGAAAACTATCCGTAAGTGGGTTTTAAGAAGACATTTCTTCTTAAGAATGGTTGGTAAAAAATAAGAATAATTGTTTGTAAATACAATACTATCTTGACTGTATGTCTGAAATTGGATGAATGTGGGTGCACGTTCGAACCTGTGAATAATAGTGAACAGGTCTTCGGTGGTGTGTGTTGCGGGTGTGCCGGTCGTCAAGACATCATCCGTTTCCTCGGCAATATGGAGTACCGTCTTCTCATTGGCTTCCAAGTCATCTGAACAAGACAGAGAAATCATGTCAAGACATCATATGTATATGTTATTTTTGTATATTGATAACACATGCTATCTGTATATTACTGCTGGCGTTATGGTTGTTTTACCTAAGCTATTTCATTATACTGTACATGTGTATGCAATGCAAGTAAAATCTGACTCAGTTCCATACAAAAACAGTAAATAATTAGATAATCACGATTAATGTCATCTTGACTGTTACAAACAGTGGGGACCAGTCTGTGTTTTGATTTGGTCCAATTTTAGAGCAATTGGGCTTTGATTTGCTTCAAAACCTGAGAAGTCTCCTCTGGGAGTATCAAGAGGTTATGTATCACACGCAGCAGGGAAGGCTTCTAATCAGATGTTCATTAAACAAGTATATACAATGACAAGGAAAAGGTTAGGAATTCCACAGCTGTTGACTGAAATCAGTACGTATTAGCTCATATGTGTTAGCGAATACTAACAAGGATAGGGTTTATTTAACTGTACATAGCTTCTTAAATACACAAACCACACAAAATATTCTGAATTAATGTGTAAGTGCACATATATCTATCTATGTCGACAGACACTGCAACACTACAGGAGTTACCTAAAATGAGCTCACTGCTAATTAGCCAAGTCATTCATAAATTAGCTATACCTAAAATATGTAAAAGAAAGCTTTTTGAGCAATGCCATTAAGGAATGGGTCGAATTATGTATTGTCTGTTGAATTATTCACATTAAAAGAATACCCCACTGAAAACGTACACTCCTATTTTTTCTAAATAGAGTTTCCATTTGACCCTTGCACAGTTAGGTATTAACCGTTGTTTGCATGCAACTACAGTTACATGGAAGTCTAATGTAAACAGCTAGTGACAAATGATGTGTGCTGCATGATGTATGACGGAGAGGGTTTCAAACACACTCAGGATACAGATGGTTAGCAGAAAAGGGTTTTGAGTTTCTATGGAGATTTTGATGTCCATAGTCTCCTTTTTCACTGTGAAACTGGGTCTCCATTGTAATTCCCTGCAACATGATTCCAAGCTGACTACAGCTGCAAATGATTTTTCAAGCCTACATGTACAGTTTTGGTAGGGTACTCCTTTTTAATGTTTCTTCATCTTTGGCCACTTAATTGTTTGAGTCATGCCGGACGCAGGCGAAGACTCAGACTTAATTTTTAACGACCCTCTGTGCCTAATCAGGACACATTTCTTAAAAACCTTCTCCTAGAACATACATGCCCCAATCGCAGTGCTGGCCATTCTCCCTCCCAGCTCTGTGAGGGAGGAATCATGCAGAGACGACTGAAGTGATGACTCTTTGGAACTCTCCTCGTCTGTTCCCAAGTGGTTCTCATCTTGCTCTAGCATATCCGGAACATTGGTAAAACCGGGAAACTCTTCTGATGGGACTGTTCCTACAGGAGACCGAAGACCCACGGGGCTGTCGGTCTGTGGGGTCTGGCGTTCTGTGCTGCCATTGGTGGAGGAGTGGACCGACGAGGGAAGAAGCAAGACGTTCGGCTTCTTGGGGACTGGAGGTGGAACCTGGACGGGAATGAAAAATTAAGTACAGCAATAATTCTGAGATTAAGATGAGACATTGACAACATTGCCAATCTCTACCACTGTAAACTGTAATTTTCTACTGTTTGCCTGACACACTTAATGGCCCTAACCACATGGACACCTCTAAAATAAAGCTCTAATTTTCTGAGCAATGTCTTACTCACCTTGGGTTTCTTTTTGTCTGACAGCTCTGCCAGACAGGAGATTGTCATCCTTGAGGGGAGAGTTTTGCTCTTGTCCTGGAGCTCCGGGGCCTCTTGGTTACTGCAGGGAGAGGGGAGTGAGCCTCCATCCCCTGGACCGAGACAGATCTCTGGGTCGACGTCAAAGTCAGGCTCCATCGCTGGGTCTTCCAGGAGAGGCTGGGGGTCCGGAAGAGGAGGGAGATCACAGAGGGCCTGGGAGTGGGGGAGGAATGGATGGTCATAGGCAGTTTGTGGAGCGGTGTAATCTGGAAGAGCAGAGGGACTTGTTGTTTGCGGTGGAGGTTTTTTGGGTTTAGGTTTTCTCATGACTTTGTAGATGTTGCCTAGGGGGACAGGCCGGTCCACAGGTGAGCCAGGAGGGGAGTCGAGGGCTAGGGGGGAAGTGGAGGAGGGGGAAGGAGACTTGAGGAGGAGGTTTAGGGGGCGCTTGGGCAACGGTGGCTTGACAGCGACAGGTGGTTTGGGTTTTGGTAGGGTGGGTGGCGGGCCAGGATCTTCGCCTAGGTCTCGGCCATGTTGTTCTTCTTCGATGGTGTCAGACGCCCCATCAGGGCAGTCCTCCAAGTCACCACGAGAGACTGAGCGAAGCCGAATAGTCTTCAGCTCATTCTGGGTAACCACAGGCAATACCTGTGAGGAGCTGGGGCTGATTTTTCCCGGTTTTACCGCTGTGGAGGTGTCAGAATGTCGTCTGCTGGCCTTTTGCTTTGGCTTGATTGATGACAGCTCTAGATGTGCATTTCCGGGCATCTCAAACGACAATCTAGACCTTGCAGTCGGGTCCTTTGGCGATGGTAGGGATGATTTCCTTTCTGGGATCTTGGGACGCAACTTACACCCCAATGTCCCTACTGTCCCGTGACCTGCCATGTGACTGAGTGGAACAGTTGGGGTGGGAGTCTCTGACTGGCTGGAATAGCCACTTGATGGGGACATAAGTCCTGGGGGTTTGAAGGGCGAGGATGCCTTGATGTCAGTTTCCATGGAGAGCTGTGATGGTGAGGTGGCTCTGGAGGGGGAGGGAGAATCAAGCAGGGACTCCGAGCTGCCTCTCACTTTCATACATTCAATCACTGTGGTACCTGTTGCTGTGCTGGAGCCTGATAGAGACCTGGAGAAGAAAAAAAGAGACACAAATTCAATTCCTTTCTAGTCTTTACCCAACAAACTAAACAAACAGAATATTGAAGAGCCAACAAAACAAATAACCAGACAGGTAGCCAGATCCAAACTGCATCAAGTCAATAAGCTGCTAACATAAAGTATAGTTTCATGTCTTACCTGTAAGGGTCATTCTTCCACTCCCCCAGCTGCCAGTGAGTGGGGAATGTTAGCTCTGTCTCTCCCTCCCTATCTGGGGCTTGGACCTCCAGGCTTGGAGGTCCATCAGCGCTTCCATGGCCCAGCTCCCGCTCAACAACACTGGGCTTAGAGGAGCAGGACAAGCTTGGCAGGAGGAAATCAGGCTGGAAGTCTGGGAAGTGGTCCCTGGGGATGTGCAAGCTCTTTGGCCGGCCATCCCGGTAAAGACCGCCATCGTGGTGGATTCTCCCCTCGGCTTCTCCAAGGTTCTTCATGAGAGACACGCTCCTCACAGGCGGTGGCGGCTTGCGCTTGGATTTTTTAAGCGAGATGGAGCGGGAGCGTAGGCGCAAGCGGCCATCTGCGCTGTAGTCTGAAGCTGTGACAGAGATTGTGTCTGTGGTACTTGTGCTGTCTTCGGAGCTCCCTCTAGGATAAAGAAGGGCATAGTTTTCACCCGAACCCAGGAAGTTATGATGCTGTTGTTGGTGGCCTGTTACTGCCATTGCATTCCCGTTCCCTGTAGGCAAGATGTTCCCGTCCGGCTGGCATAAACCACCTTCTGTAAAACAGAAGGAGCCGGTATCCGTGGGCGTAGAAAGGGAACGCTCCCGGAACTTGAAGGCGTTCGCTGCTGCAATGGAACGTGCCGACCTCTCCCGCCCTCTCGCTGCCTCCCCAACACCTCCTCCCCCTCCCCCTCCTCCTCCCCTCCCTCCATCGGCTGCAGCCCCTTCCGTCTTGCTCCGCTTCCCCATTATCGCCGCTGCCAATGAAATCCCTGGCATGCTATTCCCTCCTCTCCCAGAAGGGTTTGTCGCAGGCGTGAATGAACTGGAATGAGAGCTCGCCGACTGTCCAGAGCTCACCAACATCACCCCGTCCTGTGTCCCTCCTCCTGCATGACCAATGATGCTGTGCTGTTTGGGCGGAACCGCTGGGCCTTTATTCATGCTGTAATTGTAAGGCTCGTTCCACGCTCCAGGAGAGAAGGTGGAGCCTTTAGGTCCGTTCCAGGAAGCGGAGGGTGTGTTTGAGCACAGCAGCCCAGAGTGGTCCATAGTTCCTGGGTGAAGTTGGTTTGGGGTACGCTGCTCCAACGTGTTATCTGTGGAGGAGAGGGGGGAAAAGAGGGAGAATTAATACAACTTAACTGATCAGAACAAACTTACGTCCAGATAAAGACTTCTTCCATCTACAGCTGACAAACAAACTATTTGACTTTAAAGCATAAATAACCCTCTAAAAATAAAAAAGATAAGAACAGAGTGTATCATTCATGACAGCATGCTTACATCAACAGAAATAAGTCCTTCAGATAATATACTACATGCTGGTTGCCAAAAACCTCGAGGACTACTGCACACTGTCAGCACAGCATCTTTTATAGAACTTGGTTGACCATAAACCTTCAGAATTCCTTGCATTCTTTTTGGCGACAAAATGTGAATTTTGGCCCTTTTTATGTATACATTTTTACATATGCATTTGTATTAATCATTGAAAGTCTACCCATGTGTCTGGTGTTCCTGGGATTTGACCCCTTTTGTGATTGGTTGCTGCAGGCTGTAGATAAAGTGTAAAGATGAATTCAATCTGCCTATGCATCTATGTCAACTATGGTATGTGCATTATTTTATATACTAACTATAAGTTTTTGCCATTGTTTGCAGTCAATCAGGATTCAAAATGTAAGGGTATTGCATGTTTGGACTAGGTAATGGATATGGACCAAATAACAGAAATATCGCATTGCTAAATTTAATTATCCTTGACACAAAATCGATTGAAATTTAAAAAAAGAATTATGTCAGCTACGTCTAGGTGTTCTGCTTTCTCTCGCCTGTCAGCAAGTAAGGCCTTGTTCAGGTTAAACTGTTTACATGAAGCCTTCATTTCCTGCGATTGAGTATCTCTGTTGCAGTGAATAAACCAATTAGGCATGAAAGGATCCTGAGCTAAACAGATTACTGGGGGTGGGTGAATAGCAGAAAGGAAAAATGATTCAAATCATTTTGTGCCACAGTGAAAAGAGAAGTGTTTTACAGCTCAGTTGTTCACTTTTCTGCAAACACCTTGTGCAGTATAATCGAGGGTATAAAGGTTTCCAACAACGCCAACAGTTTCAGCTGACATTGGGGTAAGTAGTTTATGAGTTGAGATATTTTATTTCTGTCCCTCTTTCTCATGTGAGCGGTAACAAGATTTGAACCACAGGACCAGGACAAAGACAAAACGGGAAAAAAAACATCGGAGGAGGGTACCCTTAATGGTTGCGCACACACACACACACACCTGCAGGTACGGTTGTGTCGAGGTCAGAGTGTGTCTTCCTCAAGGGGAGGTTCTGGTGGAAGGTGTCCGTGACAGGCTCCAGGGAGCGGGGCTGGTGGGGGAAGGGGTCCCCTGGAGAGGGGGATGGGGATGGAGAGTGCTGTAGGAGGTCGACCCCGTGGAATTTCCCTCCTCTCCCTTCACCTGGTGGAGAAGGGGGGGTCAGTGAGATGAAGGGCAGAGTAGATATAACTCACATACAGTAAATTTAATGAAACATAAAAAAGTAAATCCTATCATGTTGTTGACATGGCGATAAAGTATTAGATGATGACTTGAGAGATGATTAATCTAAAATAGCGATCCGATTCACCCCTGTTCGCGATTACATTTTTAATCATTTTGATTTTTTATTTATGTCTTTGATTCTCATTTAACTTTACGAGCCGACTGCATCACAAACACTACTACTTTCTTCTGTGAGTTTTAAACAGACTGTATAAAACTCCCTTCTCTTTACTGAAGCCTCTGTGTTTACAGGCTTGTGGTGATGCGCCATAGGTGCCAAAAGAAATCTATGTTTGGTACTGCCAATTTGTTTTGTTTTGACATTACACTTTGTGAGAAAAAACTCATGGCAGAGAATCGTGATATCAATTCTAAGCTAAAAAAAAAATCGTGATTCATATTTTTTCCCCCGAATCGTGCAGGCCTAATGTGTAGAGAAGAATTTGATCCTGTGAGCATCACCTGATTTAAAGTCATTCCTTAAATGGTGCAGCGTTTTTGCCTCACATCTTTTAAAAATGGTCGCGACAAAGAGGAAGTAGTGTTTTTATTAAACTTACTGTATGTTCCCGGCTTGTTTCATTCAGGTTAAAATGTGTTTTTTTGTGAGAGATGTGCCAAGAAAGACACAACTTACTTACATACTTTGAGCAACAGGCAGTAATGGTGGCTTAAACATTTTGAGAAGTGCAAAAAATGGGAGACTTTACAAAACATTATTTGTTAAAAAGACACGGTAAGAGCAAAGTTAGCCCCAAACGTTTAAGGATAAGCTTAACATAACTTGGCTTAAACCTACAGTACCTGCAGTGTCACAAACAGTCCTTTTAATTTCCTCATTAAAATGCAATTGATGATTCCTAGGAAATTGTTTACATGAAGATTTGGCGAAACCTTAGTGAGCAAGTATTTTCACGATCTATCGCATAGCGTGAAGCATGGTTCAGAAGGGTTGTAATTAGTGTCTTAATTAATCATAGGTGTGTTTTGGCCGTAACATGCGATTAACCAATGAGAGTGTCATCTCCCATTCCCTTTTAAAGCCAGGTGCGTTTGTACCTTGGCGCATTGCTATTATGTGCGCGCGCTGTGCACGAGCCTAGATGCATTTTACTAATGCGCTGTTAAAATAACAATGAAATGCTTATTAATACTCCACAATTCAAACATATGAAATACAAACTGTTTTCACCAAACTCACTGTCTAAATCAGGGCTGTCAAACTTGCCTGGTTGTTCTCTTAAATATGAAACAAAGACTCAATTGTACTAAAATACAACTTGGAAAATCCCAATGGTAAAATAAAAAACATTATTACATTATGAAACTGTGTTGGCGCCCTGATCTGGCTTGGTTTAAATCATCACAGAGAGAATGTGAGCGTGCATTTTACTGACATTATCCTCAATGATTTCTGGATTTCCGATTACCCCGATCACCGGTATTTTTAACAAGTGATGCTCAAAGTTGCCTAAAGCTTGTCACATCAACAGGTTTCAGTCAGCTGACAGGAGGTCCCCTCCACTGAACATGTCATGGCAGATGAGAAAGCGTGCATTAAGCTGATGTAACTACATGCTTGAACGGCCACACTTTCTTTTTTCTGCCACCGTACACCTACATGTTTATGTTCTACATTTTCCGCAGTCATTATTTGATCCACAGTGATTTACAGCAGAAGCTGCTGAGAAACCTGCTGTTCTGTTGTACTTCCTGTCTGTCTGATGTCTTGTCTGAGCAGACCGTAATCCAATGAGTCATCGGAGGCAGCAGGTCACCACTTGATTACCTCAACGACACGTAATGCAGTCTCTCGCCTGGCTGCACGATTCAGTCTGCTGCAATATCTGCTACGACACTACGATGCCATTCAGTGACGTTTTGTTTTCCCTCGATGAGTTAAGACAGAAAACACACAAAATCAATGAAGCCAAACAGAAAATCAATCAAATTTTGTTCAATCGATGGAAAAGTGTACTGGCATGATGCAATCAGTGCCAAAACAAACTGAGTTAGGAGCAATATAGAATACTGTATTGTATATTGTATTGTACAAGATACTTGCTTTTTGTTTCTTCATGAAACAAGCACTGAGCTATCGGATTCAATAACTGCTTGTTGTGCTAACCATAAACCCATGCGACGCTGAACGAAAAACCAAAAACAAGAGATAACAAAACATTTGCAGAAAAAACAACTAAATGAGCTGAGGTGACACATTTTGTATTCCCATTTTGGAAACAAAGCTCAGAGACACACAAAACGTCCATGTAGAGTTTTGTTACAGAGCAAAGGTCATCACAACTTGTTGTGCTGTTATTTATCCAGCTTAAGACCACAGAAAGGAGACAAACAATGACAATCAAAGAGATTCTTCAGCGATTAGCATTAAGCTTTGTATCAGCAGAAACCCGGTAGTGTTTTTCAATGACCGTGCTTCCCTCCCTCATGTCCCCCTGATACGAGAGATAGCTGTGTTGTGCGTCTGGAAAAAACCCTTCTGATGACGCAAAAAATCGTCCTTTTGCAGCATTAGAGGCATTTTTGGCCAGAGCCTAACAACTTCAGCCCAAAAAAAGGTACAAAACAAAATTTAAAAAGGCTCAGATTACACAAATTGACCATTTTTGAAAATACTGTATTTTTACTGACACAAAGCGTAATGCTAATCGGTGAAGTATCCTTTTAACGGAGTGCCAACATCGAAGCAATTAAAATAAAGGCCAGTGTCTGCGAAGGTTCTTCTCAATAACAATACAAAGTCGCCACAGGGTGGGGGGTTATTTGTGCCTATGGTGCTTCCACACACATACAAACTTAGAAACAAACCATCCATGTTGTTTTGAGTGAGATGCGGTTTCTGAATGTGTCCTGCCCTCATTCTCCAGGTGAGCTGGTCCAAATCTGCAGGGCCGTCTACGTCATTAGCCGAAACATTTGGTGTTTGCTAACCACTTCAGCTAATACCACATCAGCTAGCTGTTTCTCCAACTTTGTTCAGTACAAGGCAGGATTAGCCGGGAGACTTCTTCTAAACTAGGGCGCGCTTCATATTTAGCGTGGAATACCTGCAGACTAGGGACATGTAAGTAGTTCAATATAATTTCTTTTGTACATTAGGGCGAACTTGTGTGTGTTGTAGCAGTGTTTTGCCATTGCCATTACAATTATGAACATGAAAATGTATGGGCAAAAATGTATGGGCAAAAATATGGGCACTTTAAGTCCTTTCAAAAGAAAGTCTTCAATCCAGACTTAGATTTGGATAACGTTGTTTCTGGTGTTAGCCCATACCAAATCACTGCAGAGCTCACGATGTGAGACGTCTCTGATTTGCAGAGACAACATATGACTGTTGTTTCAACAGCATTTCGATGACTATATTTCTATATTCACGGTGAAAACATGCTGTAACCAAGTGTAATCTGAAAAAAAGCCTGGTTTCAACCCGGACATCTGGAAGTCATTTGGCCAAATGAATGATTAGCTATGTGCGCTGTGGGTGTCTCGACACTCCATCAGGTGATGAGATGTTGCACAAAAATTAATTTTGGAAGCCAGAAATCTAATTTCCTGGCTGGATAATTATTAAAATCGCTGATTTCAATGAAACGCGTCAACCCTGGCTGATGTATCACAGCCAGTTAACAATTATTTCAGTTATAAAAGAGAAAGAAAATCCCTGTGAGTCCACCTGTGTGTCTGCTTCACTCATTAACGACCCTTCTCTTTTCCCACCCGTCTTCTTTATCTCCGCAAAAGTCTATTCAACTCAGTCATTCATTCTGTGTCTATTTTTCTAGGAATATCTCTGTTTAGCTCACTGAGTGCCATTTAACAGCGTTCGCTCTCATGAATGAGCATGCATAAATAAGTGTTTGGGCTGAAACGTCTACACTGAGCTATGACTCACTTGAGAGGCGCTAAATATGACTTCCTGTCCGGCTGATAAGCATTTTTATTCAAATTCATTGAAGAAAATCCTGGTAGAGGATATAAAATCCTCTATTCCAGACTCTGCAAACATATATATATATATAGATATATATATCTATATATATATTCACATTTTAACATCTTATTTTCATAAAACAGATTAATTTCATAATTGAAATTTTCTAACAATTACATTAATAAGTTACATAAATTACTGACAAGCTTTATAGTTATACATTACACCTTTTGACAGCAAATGCATCCAACCTATTCTTAAAATAATTAATTGAAGGGCAACGCACAACTTGTTCTGGAAGCTCATTACATGACGGAGCGAGAAAAGATTCTTTATATTTTCAGACAGGCATGTTCTAGGGTAAAGTTTTTTTTTTAAATCCCCTCGTGTTTCATACCTATTGCTCCAAAACTGAAAAATAGGCTCAACTGATACATCATATATTCCCTGTACAAGCTTACACACCTGAATCACATGACCTCTGTATCTCCTCGTTCTCGACTGGACCCGTCTGTGATCCAGCTACCGCTCAGAGGTCGGGAATCTTTGTGTTACTCCTGCAGCCATAAATAATAGACACTGTTTCGACTATCAGCAGCCCTCACCAGAGAGACAAGACGATGATTCATTTATAATAATGTCTCTTCAATATGGCCCTGCATGGAGTGTGAACGGGGAGGATTCTGTGGTTTTATCCCGGCCAAAGACCCTGTTAATCATTTTAACAGGCATTTCTTGATTTCCCACCAAAATCACTACAATAATTCCCCTCTCATTTTTTTTGACATCAAAATACTGTGTACAATTTTAAGCCAAAATATTAACTTCTGAACATCCTCGCCTCTTTAAATCGGAAAAACGGCCTTTCTCCTCCTAAATGATATCGCATCTGCAGGCTGACGATGCAGATGAAGACCGTGTGATACGGTCAGAAGCTCCAGACAAAGAGAGTAGGAGGAACTTCAATAGATCGTTTCCTCTGACTGCTCTTTCCGAGGTCAAAAATGAACCTGAAATGTTAATCCAACCGTCCTAACAAGTCCTAGAGGTGCTTAAAACATCATGACAATGGAGCATACTGCAAATGCTGATGAGGGCTACGTAATACAGTCAAAAGCTCCAGGAGAAGTGAAACCTGTTTCAACAAACAAAAGTGTCAAACTCAAAGTCAAAAATATGGTGGTAAGCCAAAGCAATACCAAATTCTGGGTACTTACAGCACATCAATAAGACTAAAAAGCATATCAGACCAAAGTGACAGTCTGTCAATCGAGGCCTTGTCCACTCAGGTAGGCCACAGCAAAGCCAGCCGAGTGAGAGGGGATACATTTTCCCAATTTATGGTCATAAGGTAAATGAAAACCCCCCACAAAGCAAGGAGCAGAAGACATGTTGCCATCCTCTTCATAGAATGATACAAACATAAAGAATGTGTTTCAACATCTATTTCAGAGCTACGTTGGAGTTGTCAACTTCACCCTTGTATTGTCTTCACTTTCAGGACCCTCTCGTATCCAACGGGTCATATTGACCCGTGACTTATTTGGGGTTTTAAAAACAAATCTGACATCAAATTTTACTTCATAACCTATAAACAAATATTTTCTTTATCTCAATTTCAAACAATTGAGATAACATACTGTATATGTTTGGGGAATGCAATCAGTCTCTACTAGAACACAATTAAAAATGGAAGTGGGATTGGTTTTTCGTCATAAGGTTATAATTCCTGTTAAAAATCCACTATGTGATTATTCTTATCTTGGAAAAAACATAAGTGGTCATATCCAGAATCAATTTCCTAATTGAGTCAGGGATACATGTTTATCAGAGAAAATAAGATAAAGCCATTGATTTTCGAGAAGAAAAAAATTATTTGTACTATTGTCCTTCTTGTAAAAATTTGAAATGGGTCAATTTGACCCAAATACCATACGAGGGTTAGACGACAGTCTCATCAACTCTAACTAAAAAGGTTTTGCTTCTTGTAAGAGCTGGATCAAATTATAGAGCTGCATTCAAATTGCAGCCCACCGATGGAATCTCGTCCACAAAGGGCCCAATGTGGATCCAATGGGATTCACAGCAGTTCGGAAAGGTTGGGCTCCCTGTCAGGGTCCTGGTGGACGGAGGCGTCCCGGGTAGACGGAGACGATGAGACGGTCCATGAATGCCTGTCTGTGTTTCTGCTAAACTCCACATTCAAAAGCTGTCTGCCTCCCTCACTGCCTCTCTGCCCTCTACTCTCAGAACTGCATTCATAATTGCCTCTTATTATGGACATTACAAATTGACATTGAGAAAAACAAACATACGTTGATAAATGTCTTACCCCTGTCAGTCTGTCTCTCGGCCCGCTCTGCGTTCACATCTTCAGCGTCTCCACTGCTCCAGCCCCCAGAGCGAGGAGCGCAGGGACGGAGAGACAGAGTGCAGGAGGAAGAGGAAGGGAAGTGGGAGGAGGGCGCTCTGACAAAATGTGCTCTGATTATCCTTCATTCATTCGTTATTCTTTCATCCCGTATCCCTCCATCTTACTCGTCTCTCATTCTGTCTTTCCTCAAACTGCATTTTCCTCCCCTTCCTCGTCACCTCTCTACCACTGCTGCCGTCTTCTTTTTCTGGCTTGACTTTTCTCTCTGCCACTACTGTTTCTTTTTTCTTCTTTTATTTAGGGAGGAGAGAGGAAGAGTTGCGAGTTACCATGGCAACAGCACGCTGGCTGCAAAACTACCTGTCTGCTGGTTTCCAGAGAAAGAGAGTGAGCGAGATTATTATATTATTATTAATGTGAATAATATTCTTGTTTTGATGTTGTTGCTGATATCCAACAGTTTTGTTCTTGCTGTTAAAATCTGTTGACATTTTCATGAATGTTAACATAATATTTTATTGTCTTCATCCTTTTGTGAAAATGTATGTAAATGTGTATGTTTCCCTGATCAAGTATGTGCTTTAGCAATACAGTATGTCAATATGTCATGCTAATAAAGGCTCTTCGAATTTGAATTTGAATTGAGAGAGAGAGAACGAGACAGAGAGAGGAGAGAGACGAACAGAAACAGAGGAGGAGAGAGAGAGGAGAGACGAAGAGACGAGAGGAGAGAGAGAAAAGAAGAGAGAGGAAGAGAGAGACAGAGAAGACAGAGAGAGAGAGAGCAGAACAGAAACAGACAGAGAGAGAGAGAGAACAGAGAGAACGAGAGACAGAAACAGACAGAGAGAGAGAGAGAGACACAGAGGAGAGAGAGACAGAAACAGACAGAGAGAGAGAGAGACAGAGAGAGGAGAAGAAGAGGGAGAGAGACGGAGAGAACAGAGAGAGAGAGAGAGAAACAGAAGAAGAAGCAGAGAGAGAGAGAGACAGAGAGAGAGAGAGACAAAAAGACAGAGGGGAGAGAGACAAGAGAGAGAGAGAGAGAGAGAGAACAGACAGAAACAGAGAGAGAGAAAGAGAGACAGAAGAGGAGACAGAAGAAGAGAAGAGACAAAGAGGACACAGGAGAGAAGAAGAAACAGACAGAGAGAGAGAGACGCGAAAAAAGAGATAGAGAAGAGACAGACAGAAGAGAACAGAGAGAGAAGAGAGAAGACGAAGAGGAGAACGAGAGAGAGAGAGAAAGACCAAGAGAGAGAGAGTAGAGAGAGAGAGAGAAGAACGAGAGAGAGAGAGAGACAGAAAGACCAGAGAGAGAGAGAGACAGAAACAGACAGACGAGAGAAGAGACACACAGAGAGAGAGACATAGAGAGAGAGAGAGACAGAAACAGAGACACAGAGAGAGAGACATAGAGAGAGAGAGAGACAGAAACAGAGACACAGAGAGAGAGACATAGAGAGAGAGAGAGACAGAAACAGAGAGAGAGAGAGAGAGACACAGAGAGAGAGAGATCCAGAGAGACAGAGAGAGAGAAAGAGACTCTTGTTTGAGCAACATCAGCTAGGACTGCTTGATTATTTTGGTTAATATTGAGATTACGATATCTTTTTAAATAATTTTGCGGGCATTTTCGGCCTTTATTTCTACAGGACAGCTGAAGACATGAAAGTGGAGAGAGAGGAAGAATGACATGCAGCAAAGGACGACAGGTTGGAGTCAAACGTGCGGCCTCTGCATCGAGGAGTAAACCTCTATATATGGGCGCGCTCTGCCTGGAGCTACCCAGGTGCCCTCATTGATTTTTTATTTTTAACTTAAAACATAGATTTAAAAATAAAATAGAAACAAATTTGTATAAAAAAATGATCAAATATGTCGTAACATTAGTGCAGTTCCACAACCTACTGGAAACTACTAAACACCGCTGGACTGGAAGGAGATTTACAGGATTTATAACACAAGACAAAAAGAAAGCATCACTGCAAAACGGAAAGCAGCAAGATTATTGTTTTATCTCGATTAACTGCCCAGCATCCAAAAATGACTAAAAACTAGCTAAGATAAAAAGCTAAAAACTACAGTGCCCAGCAAATGCAGGAAGTGACCCATTTTTCAAGATTTACGTCTTCAGTGTAGGAGCCAACGGGCTTGAGGCTAAGAGCCACAGACAGGTTGGAGAAGTCGGAGTTTACAATCAAATTCATTTAACCATTCTAAGCGATTGGTTGTAATAAGAAAAATACCAAACAAAGGTTTTGTCCTCAAAGTACTCCTGTCCCTCTCTCTAACTCTATTATCTCTTGACCTTTCCATCCAATATTCTCTCTCTCTCTCTCTCCCATCTTCCTTCTTCCTCTCTCAGTAAATCTCAGAAGGAAGTGAATACCCACCAACAACAACGCCACAGGCATGCATCATTGTACCTCACCTTCTACTCGACTACACAATGGGTAAGGAGGGTGAGAGAGGGGCTGAGGGGGAGAGAGAGGAGGAGGAAAGGGATATTTAACTATCGAGATGCATATGAGCGAGAGGGGGGGGGAGGCACCCAGTGACGAAGCAGTTGCTATGCCAAAAACCAGGAGGACCACCTTCACATGCATATTCACACAAGCAGACACACACGCACGCACACACACACACACATGCACGCACATTCACACATGCACGCAAAGTAAACAAGGAGGAGGCTTGGTCCAAACAAGTGGAAGCAGGAGTGTCAGAACGATGCTGCCGAGGATGACCACAGCATACTAACAACTCTGACAGCACACACACACACACACACACACACACACACACACACACACACACACACAGACTAAGCCAAAGCAAAGCTGACTGCCTGAGATGGGTGAGGGTGATAGTGAATGTGATCATAAGAAGAAAATGTTCTTGATGTCAAATCATGTTTCTGCAGCCTTTTCTCCCTTAAAGCTCAAACGTGTGTCAAGTGGAAATCTGTGTTTGTGTGTGTGTGTGTGTGTGTGTGTGTGTGTGTGTGTGCACGAGAGTGTGTGTTAAAGTACTGCATGTCTAAATCATCCAGTGTAACCTGTGAGTTATGACTTCTGGCATGACTATGTAAAATTGTTCAAGCAACGAGGCAACAAAATGTGGAAACTTTCCTACTGAAATACAGAGTTTCTCGCTGTTCTGATAACATCCCTTTTCATAGCTAAAGTGGATTTCATTAGTACAATTAAAAAACACCCACTACATTTGAAAATGTTTCTTCACACCATCGTTCAAAAATTCCCTCCTAACTGAAGAAAATTTTCATTTTCTTGTCATATAGTGAAAAAGGGGAAATGAGAATAGAGAAAGGGATTGGTATGATTGTTCTGTTTCTGCAGTAATATTGCATACTAGCACCTGGGGACAGCCAATGCATTTATCAGATTTCATTTAGGGATATAGTTGATAAGGTACAGTGTACTGCAGTATAACTGAAGCAGGAGAAGAATAGCCTTTAATTCTTAAATTACAAGCAACTAGAAATGCACAGCCTGGTGAATACATTTATCCACATGTACTGGGTTTAACTGCCAACCTATGCAACTAATGTCCTTAGTTAGTCAAGTTTTGTGTTTAAGTTAATATGACTGTTACACCAAGACATAACCATGACCCATACCTGAACACTGGCTTGTTTTTAAATTCACACCTGCCTAAATCTTGCTAAGCCTTACTTGCCTAAACATAACCATTAGCTAGTCAATTCAGGCAATAATCAGTGTTTACTGTGATGCCACAGACAACATGTTTACCATTGCATATCAGGCAATGAGCACTAACACAAAGTACAGCTCTGTTTGTAGGTATTTCCTGTTTTTAAGCCGATAATGACACTACATGTAAAGATTTAAGGGATCACCAGAGTGAGTAGCCTACACCCTTCATCCTGTGGGTGACATGACAGTCTATAACAATTTTCATGGCAATACATTTAGTAATTGTAGAGATATTTCAGTCTGGATTAACGTGGTGAACCCGACTAGCAAGGCTTAAAAATGTCGAGTTTAAGCTAATGTTAAACATTCAATTTTCTTTTTACATGTATTCCCCTTAATATATAGACAGTTTTATAATTCACTCTCATTTTAGAAAATTTAAGTTTTTTTGACAATATACTCCTCTGATCCTCTGATGAGACATGCTAATAAAAAGGCAGATGCCAGCTAACATGGGGACAATTTTTTAAATTTAGGAGGTTATTTAAAAATCGAGTCTTCCATGTTTCATATCTAATACTTTAACCAATATGAGGCAGTGAGGTCAGGCCAAATTACACTGACCTAGAAAGGAAATATGAATGTACATTTGTTTATCATTTTCCTTTAGTCTAATTTCCCATGACTCTCACTGTCACAGGAAGAACCAACTCCCTTGAGAACAACACAGATCGTGTGAATCAGATGTATGCTCCGAGGCATTATTTTTTCTTTCACAACAATAAATCAACAATGGCGATGACATAAAAACAAGATTCAGTTTATCCACACGTTTTAAGTCATTCCCTGCAGAAGTTGCTTTGTCTTCTAAAGTCAGACCTCCAGAGCCACAGCTACCAAACACTGATTCATTTTCACAAACGATCCTATCTGGGGAGTTAATCTATTTAATTTGACATTATTGTCAGAAAACTTTGATATTGAGGCCATTCATTCTAATAAAACCAAATAATGCTTGGAGGCATCTGGCTGTGAAACACCATGAACTGGTCTTCCCCCCTGATATCCCACTTTAATTAATCAGAGCTTTTAAATATAACCGCAACTTGCATATTATTTTCTCGTTATCCGTTATTCAAATTTTAGTTTTTGTGATTATTCAATAATAGTTTTGCTTATAAAATGTCACAAAATGCCCAAGTCAAGCGCACAATTGTGCGGCAAGGAGTCTCTCATTCAAAACAATGTCAGAAGACGCATTTTGGTGATGTCGTGTAGTATCGTGGAATGATGGGAGTTCTTTTCTAGACCATTGCTGTCGCTGCAGTCAGCCTATTCCGTTTAGTCTTCGTTCAATTTTCTTTTGTGAGGTTTTTACTGTGAGCCAAATTATTTCCAAAACAAATTGACTATAATAAAGCCGTTTCACTTTTAAAAATCTTTTCTAATGTATCCAGCGGAGAACGAGCATCCAGGAGGGGCTGCCAGCTGGGCAGTTTACTGAGCTTGTTTCTCTGATTGTTTCAGATCCAGATGTCCGATGACTAAAATCATTCATCTGGTTAAAATACAGTAGGTAAAAACAACTGATATCAAAACAGGGTGTCATAAAAATGTGGCAACATTCATGGCAGCTTCTGGCAAAAAAACAACAACACAGACACAAGGCAAAGGCCAGCCAGTCGCCTGTGTTTCCATTTACTACTTTCATGGCTCAGGATCAGTCTGGTCGAGGCGCTGAAACATTCATGAATTCCTTGAGAGGCTGTAGCTGTGCCAGACCAAAGACTTCAAAGCCAAGAAGAATATCTTATGCTATCTATCCTTGTTTTGCCCAGAAGGTTTCATGCAGCACTAACTCAATGACTTTGTTTCAATGAAACCATCCTTGAGGCTCGGTTTTTAAGATGCATGCTGATCTGTTGCATATCGTCACCTAAAACATAAAAAATACCTCCATAACCTCAATGAGGTACAATAACATCAGCATCTTCTATATGCGCCCTTCATCACAAAGAACACCAGGTTATGTTCTTCTTTTCAAGTTCATGTGTATTTTAATAGGAGCAATTCATTTGGGCAGAGAATGGAATGTAAGAGATTGTTGGTGTAAAGATTAGCCAGTGAAAAGCATCCTTAATGAAGTACCCAATTACTCCATATGTGAACCCTTACTTTTGTTTTATTTGTTTAGTACCTGTGATGTCGAGCGGCAAGTGACCCAGCGTGCGTCTCCCGAGCTGCCAGCGTGGTTTGTCTGCGACAGGCGGTCCGGTGGTGCCAGAAGTGGCGGTGCTGCTGCTGCTGTTGTTACTGCTCCAGCCCAGGGGGGGGCGATCTGAGCCGCAGGGCGACGGGGACGGGGAGGGAGACGCGTCGGTCACGGACCTCAGTCCAAACACAGAGGAGGCTGTTTCATCGTCGTAGAGCTGTTTGGACGCCGGCTAGTGGAAGAAGAGAGGGAGTGTGACACACGGTGGTGGTAGTTGTTTTACAGATAGGCTTAAACCTGCATGCAATGATTCTTTTTGGCCCCTCGGGTCAGAGCAACAAACTGTAAATACAACATTGATATAAACACAATTTTAACAGCCGATGTGTGATGCAGAAAAGTGGAAATGAGGTCCTTGTTACAAGGCAAGTGCAGTGTTTTGCTCTGTTTTGGTCTCCACCATCTTCTGAGGGAAATAGCTGGCTATTTAGCATGCTACGTTCACCAGATAGTCGCTAACTTTGTTGCTAACTTTGAAATATGCTAAAACACTTTGTAGAGTTACTTAGAGTGCAGTGATAATTCTCTGTGCGTGTGGCGCAGCACATTCGAGTGAGCCGTGCAGTAAATTTTTCATTTTTTTTATGTTAAAACATTAATGGGTGTAGCTTTGAAAAAGAACTTTGGCGAGTGAGCTTTAATGTTTCAAATTCATAAAATCACATTGTTACCTCCGCCTATGAGGAAGGATTAGGAAAAACTGGGCCATGGAAGAACCCATTCAATTTTGAAGCAGGTACACAAACTATTTTTCCCTTTTTTTATAATTTTTCAACATGAGATAGAGCATTAGGCATTGGCGGAGTTTTGCGCTCTCAGAGTGCCCTTTTAGTTTCTTTTTGTATATAATAACAATGACAGTTAGATTAATGAGACTCAGGGCTCAGTCTGGTCGTGGCTTACAAGAAAATCCTTTTTGGAAAATCCTAATTCCTTAAAAAACACAAAATCACAATTATTTCTAGTCAGTTTTCTCACAGTGATACCTCAGATTCATTTTTCTTGTACAAAACAACATTTCAAACTTCTTTCAAACTATTATACTTCAGTTTTTTCAAAAATTAGACATTACATATTTTTTTCTCTTTAAATTGGTGTTCAAACCCGCCCAAAAAACCTAAATAAACTCTAAATTCAGTAAAAGCAAAAGTCAATACAACATAGGAGGCGAGGCAGCCTGACGGAGGTCATCTACTCTACCATCTACTCCCACCAAAATAAACTGTGTTGTCCTCTTTAAGCTGCTGCCATGCCAGTGGGAGGAAGGATCAGCAAAGTAGATAAGAAGTGAGGAGAGAAGGGACAAAAAAAGTTGAAAAAACTAATAATTAAAGACATGTCTCATTTTCACCTGTGTTGTAGTTAAAAGGAGAGAATAATGGTGATTTATATTTCTAGAGTTAATGCAGGCGAGCAGAAAACATAGCAAAGAACTAGAAGAAGAGGAAGTGAAGGGAAAAAGCTGTGTATATCGGATTAGCCGGCAGGGACAGAGTTTGAGTTGCGGAGACATTTCTGGTTCAGTCCCTTGTGTCAATGGGAAGGTGTACTCCCAGCTGGCAGGGGACTGTCATCTACCTGATACTGAATCTTAGGTATCAACCATCGCTGCCAAAGAGCCCTTAAGCAAGGCAAGCCAAACTGCTTCTGGGCTGCTGCTGCAATGCAGGAAACACCACAGTCTCTCCTCGCTGATGAAAAACATGTGAGAAACCACCTGTATGTACCTTAGGAATTAAAATCCGAGCTAATCTTCCGAAGTCTAATTGAAATTAGCCCAATAAGAGAGAAAGGCATTAACTTAACAGGCATTGACTTGCTAGAGGTGCAGAGAGTCAATATGCAAGAAATGTGCAGCCATCTTGCAGTAAAATCACTGTGGGAGTCCATCAAGCTGCTATAACTACACAGTTAGGGGAAATAGCCTGAGGACTATTAACAGCAAAAGCATAGAAGGAAAGAGTAGAAATAGTGAAGAACTCACTGCAGAGCGTCTGTTTCATCCATGTGTTCAGTGTTTATCCTTTGTAGATACTTTATGATATAACATCAAATCAATTAGATCATTATTGCTAAAGTCCTTAAAGAGACAGTTAAATTGGGATTGTATGAGGTCATTATCCATGAAAGTGTATGAGCTACTGTAGACGGCCGTCGGCACACCAACAGTTTGGAGACACACTCGGCAGGTTTCCATAAATATATGCCAAATCGTTTTGTGTCTTCTAGATGGGAATGTCACTAATATGTGATCAGAAATTGAAATAGCAAATGACACCAGTGCTATTTGTCAGTCAGCTCATTGAAACATAGGGGATATTACCGACTGATTTCCAAATGTAAGATATGTTTTTTAAAGCCCATGTTGCAGGTTAACCACCACTGTTGATTATTGGGTACAAAAAGCACTCAAGATATGTATATCACTTTTAAAAATGTCTCCAAATAGTGTTAAATAGTTGGGATCTTTTGAAGTGCGGCTGTATGAGGTACTGAGTACCGACACAGAAGCTAAGCAATGTACTGCTAAACGGATTTTAGTCACCTAAAATAGTTTAAATCAGTTTAAGTGTATGATATACTTAGAATATTTTCACCGCTTTACCTTGCTGTCAGATCAGCCTTTCTGAAGGGGAACTGAAGCTGTTATGCTTCATAGCCACCAGACTCCTTTGACAAAAAAACATAATTTTACCTCACAGAACAAGCGAGTTGCTGGTCTACCTCTGCCTCGACCCATTAGTTTCTTCGTGTTATTGTTGTGTCTTTGGTGTTTTAAAGGGTTAGTTTGTATTCACCAAAGTCCCACAATAACACCAACTAACTAATCTAATGGAGTCTGGTTGCTTTGAATGGAGCATTGATGAATGTAGCAGTCGTGAAGGGCTGTCTGACGGCAAGATAAAACTGTGAAAATATTCTAAATATAGCGTACGCTAAACCGATATGGATTTTTATAGGTGGCCAAAATAGGTTTAGCTGCTGCCCCAGTCAACAGCAGTACATTGCTTAGCTTCTGAGTCGGTACTTAGTACCTTATAAAACCCAAATTCAACTGTCAACCACTATCCTTTGAAAAAAAAAAAATCTTACATCTGGAAATTAGTCAGTAACCTCTCCCCTGTGTTTCAATGAGCATGAGTTGACTGACAGAAAGCACTGATGTAATTTGCTACTTCAATTTCTGATCAAGTATTAGTGATGTTTCCACTAGAAGACACTAAATGATTTGGCATTTGTTTATGGAATCCTGCTGAGAGTGTGAAAAGGATGATGACTAATTCTGACAAATCTAACAGAGGGGGTTGGGAAACTGTACAATAGTTGTTGGATAATTCTGCTTTAGTCTTTTATATAAAAGAGATGATAACAAAAAAGCAACGAGACATTTTGTCACAACATGAATTTTAGCTGAAACAGTATACGTGACACTGGAATAGTAATTATCCACTGGGGAGAAGAAGAATGATACTTCATTGTGTTAGTGATTAAAGGCTGAAACTCCAGTACTACACTGTATGTACTGCACACCGGGGGCAGAATAAACACCTGGCAAGGCTACTTCGTCAGCAACAACATGTGTATCTGTTTACAGTGCAGCCAAACATGTCGCCAGACACCATCAGTGGTGGAAGAAGTATTTAGATTATTTACTTAAAGCCCCTATATTCTGCTCATTTTCAGGCTTATGATTGTAATTTGAGGTTGTACCAGAATAAGTTTACGTGGTTTCATTTTCAAAAAAATCACCATATTTTTGTTGTAGGGCACATTGCTGCAGATCCTGTTTTCACCCTGTGTGTTTAGGTCTCTGTTTTACCTACAGAGTGAGACATCTCACTTCTATACTATCTTTGTTGGGAGTTGCACATGAGCAATAGCTAGGTAAGATCACATCAGCTAGATAACTCTTTCTCCAACTTTGGTCAGCACAAGGCAGGATTAGCTGGGAGACTTCTTCTAAACGAGGGCCACTTGTGGAATACCTGCAGAACAGGGACAGGAAGTAGTTCTTTTTGAGACTATTGAGAACTAGTGTGTGTTGTAGCAGTGTTTTGTCATTTAGAACGAGCTAGCATGCTAGCGCTAGCAAGCTACGGTTAGCCACCTCGTCTCGGCTAGTGACGTAGAAAGCCCTCCAGATTCTGAACAGCTCACCCGGAGACTCAAGGCAGAGGACATTCAGAAACTTGTATCTCACTCAAAACAGCATGGATAGTTCTTTTTCAAGTTTGTATGTGTGGAAGCACCAGAGACACAAAATCCCAGAAAAAGGGATTTTTTTTCATAATATTCATATATTTTTTTGCTTGTGTTGTTTGTGTGTATACCAGGAAGATGAAGTCAGGTCTCTTGTTGTTGAGGGAGACGGGAGATCGGCTGAGGGAGGTGGATGCGTCGTCGGAGCTCTGCGAGGATGGATGTCGGAAAGTCTGACCGGTCAGCTTGGTGTCGTACAACTGCTCCTCAAAGTCTGCACACACACACACAGGCACAAACAAAAAGAAGGAAAAAAAAAGCCTATATGTTAGGGTCAACTTTCTGCAGCATAGAAACAACACATGCACACAAGAATACAGTAAAAATACACTGAGACACACACACACACACACACACACACACAAACTCACACACTAGGTCTCCTATTTGCATGGCCGGGAGCAGAGATCTAGACTGCTGCTTTGCATCACCCTGCAGTTTCCCTCCTGCGTCTCCCACTGCAACTGCTGGGAAACCTTAAAGGACTCCTTAAGTTGGTTTTTAATCCTCGCATGGGTGCAGGGCTTTCTCATCTTTCATTCGTTCCTTCTCTTTCGCCAATTCTTTTTCTTTTTTTGTGATTGTGCTGCTGTCCGTCTCGTCCGTCTTTTTATCGCCTCGTCTTAGACTTTTCCTCTCACACTTCCTCTTGATATCTGACTGTTTCTCTCTCTCTCTCTCTCTGGCAGCTTAGGAGACTCTCCCTCAGGCCATTGTAAACAGATTCCTAACCCCCACCTCTCCCCTTCTTTCTCCCCATGCACACACACACACACACACACCACACACACACACACACACACACACACACACACCACACACACTCCCCCTCACAACCCCTCAGCCAATCCTTTACCCCCAAACACACTCCCGACCCACTCCCCACTCATCCTTAAAGCCGTCTATCTCACACACACACACACACACACACACACACACACACACACACACACACACAAAAACACACAAACACACACACACACACACACACACACACACACACACACAGACAGCTTCAGTGGAACAGCAGCGTCAGTGAGGTACAGAGTTTTGCGTTGAACTTGCTCTCTGAGACAATACGGATTCCTAGCTGGTGGCATTTTAGTTGCCTAGCGATAAAGGTGTGTGTGTGGGGGGGGGGGGAGGCGCATCTCCCCACCCACCAAAGAGTGAGTAAAAGTAACGTTTGTGTATTGATATTGGGAAATGTAGTCTTGTAGCAGCACCAGAAAACAAAAATCTGAAGTGTTAAATTTAGCAGTCAAGCTTCAATCAATAAATTAATAAAAATAATCAAATTTCATTGTGGCGCAAAACTGAAAAACGTATCAGTAAAAAACAATTCATTTATTTTTCTCCACTCTGACAAACCAAGTAGATCTTAAACAATTTGTCACTTAGATAAAAGTAATGGGCGACAATATTTAATATATAAAAAAAGTCATTTCTAAGCATAAAATCCCCAAAAATGACATTTCTAAATGTGAACCTTTGCCCATTGCTTTAGTTATCTATGATAATAAACACTGTACTTTTGGGGGTTTGGATTGTCGTTTGCACAAATCAAGAAACTAAAAGTTGTCCCATTGGGCTTAGGGAAACAATGGTGGACACGTTAACATTTTAGAGACTAAATTAGAGAATTACAGAATTAATCTGTGAAAGATTCAATCTTGAAAATAATCTATATGTGCAGCTCAAATACCAGAGTAAAGAGATTAGATTAGTAACATGAATACACTTAACAAGAGAGAGCTACGGAAATATACATTGGCATTGAGAATCGAGTTAATTCATTTCTCATAAAAGTCTGATTAAAAAATGTCACTTTTGAACAGAACTGGACTTGGTGGTGAACAAAGTGGAGCATTTAGCAGCTATAAAGAGACACGTTTCTCTCAGGAGGCAAAAAAACGTTCTAGAAACATGACTCAGAATAAATGTTAATGTTGCTCTGCATCTGCTAGATGAGTACATAGGCGACAGTTTGTCAGAACAACTTCATACAGTAACAGTTTGTCAACGTTAAAGCTTGTCCCGCTGTCACCCAAAGAAGCCGAAAAACATCAATCGATGCTGCTTTAAATCATGTAAATGTATTTCTGTTAAAAAAATGGAGGACAAAGTGACACAGATTGTCATTTTCGTCAGTCTTATTGGTCAATTTGGTAGACTAAATGAGACCTGCGGAATTATCTTCTGGCAGTATCCATATGGTAAAGCACTTCAATTTACAGGGTGCATGCATCTGCTTCTAAACTGTTTGAGCTGTAATGGGCTTTAAATTCTGCCGCACTGCCTCCACGCCTGCCTGGTAAACAATGTTGGTAGTTTACAGAAACTTTGGCAGGTGTCAGATTTAAGCGAGTGCAGGCAACGTGGGAGTGTTTTGGAGTCATGAATAGAAATTAATATACAGCAGCACCACCGCAAAATACAAAAAGATAATGATGTGTTTTCATACGAGGGCAGGCAGTCCACCCACCCACACATGTGCACTTTTTTTTTTTTTTTTTTTAAATGGCATTTGTAATCATCGCTGTTGACATCTTTCCTCTGCTGAGCCAAAAAGTGCCAGCAGCCTGAAAACATCTAAAGGAAGTGTATTTTGCCTCTAAACTTCAGATGAAACACAAGACGGACTCTGCATTAAAAAAAACTTTCCCAATCTTCAGCATGGATTACGATGATGTCAGTTGACTTTTTTTTCAGCCCAGCCACTGTGCATTTCAAAGGTTATTCAATTGAGTTTGAAAGGGTTTAATAAACTCAGCGATGGTACAGTAGACATTTCACAGTGTATATAATCCTTCAATTGAAGGTAAAGCATGACAATAACAAACTAGAGCAAAAAGGTTTTCCCAAAACGATGAACGCTCGTTTTTTTCTGTCCCTCGGGGGACACTGAGTCAAATTTTCCGCCACACATGTTGACAGTTACGTTTTAGTCTCTTCTGTTTATGTGGGAAAAAACACAAACAGCATGTAAGAGAAAATGAGGGACAGAAAAAGAAAGGAAGAGAGAGGATAAGACAAAAATCCGGCTGCTTGGTTTGTCCCGACGCTGAAGAAGCTCTGATGGTTTGGAGCTCTTACATTTAGGTTTAAGGCACAACAAGGCACAGGATCTGACCAGCATCAGGTCTGCTTTCAGCCTGGATTTCCTACGCAAACTCCGAGCAGTTTAATCTGATCAACTCTTAACATGACTTTTGGGAAATGCTCTTATTCACTCTTGTGCCGAGACTAGGATGAGAAGATCAGTGTTATGTCTGTAAGCTTAATATATACGGCTACAGGCAGACGCTGGTTAGCTTAACTTCATTTAACATCAAGACTGGGGGAACCAACTAGCCTGGCTCAATCTGCTAAGGTGATAAAAAAAAAAAAACTTTTGTCACAAGCTCGCAAACAAAATGATGTTCTTTGTGGCTTTATTAGTGATCTCTAAGCATTAGTAAATGATGTATTAACCAATAAAGCCATTATTGACAGCTTATGTACCCTTAACTTAAAGTGGAACCCAAAAGGTTAAGGATTACAGCCTTAACTAAATTAATGTGCAGTTACGTAACACCTCTCTGATATTACCGCAAAACTAGTTTATCATCGTTGGATTTAATTCACAAGTAACGTTTTCCTTGTCCAAGGCAATTTTTGCATCAAATCTCTCCCTTTGAAACAAAACACTTATGTTTGGACATAAACATTAATGATGGCATGATGAACTGAGAACTTGTTTGTTCACTGCATTTGCCAATTCCTCAGGAAGCTATTAGGTGTTCTTTGTAAGAGCCTGCTTTAAGAAAACACCTCCCTGGCTATTTGTAGTCAAAGAAGCATATTACACACCCGGCGCTCATGATAGAGAACTGTCTATTTTGCAGTGTTAAAAATAATTGATTAAAAACTGCCTGACTGCTGCATGCAAAACAGCAGAATCAGCCGGTTGGTAAACGGTGAGCAGAAGCCAAAACTGGTCTCATCCAGGCTGCAGAGGCCCAATGAAGTGAAGCGTCAGCGCGAGTGTCCAGGGGGTGAAGAAGAAGAAGAGTATGAGGAGGAGGTGGAGGAAGTGAAGGAGAAGCAGATGGCACACTGCGGGGTGAGGGAGAGGAGGAAAAAGGGAAGAAAGCAGAGGAAACTTTTCAAGAAGCAGAGGAAGAAAGACAAGGTCCATGAAATAAGAGGTAGAAAGTAAAAAAGGGACAAACTGTGGAGTTGAGTAGGTCAGAGAAAGTGAGATATTAACAGACAGCAATAAGAGGACACTGTAGGATGGAGCAGCAAAGGATGCAGAAAAGGCAGTAGAAGAAGAAGATGTGGGTGGAGAAGAAGAGGTGTGGGACTACAAGACGGTAAAGACGAGGCAGTCGAAGAAGAAATATTGGGAGAAAAGCAACAGAAGAATCAGAAGAAAAGGTTCAGATGAGAAAGTAGGTGTAGAAAAAGAAGAGGGTGGAAGAGGAGGAAGAAGGGAATATACACAACATGACGCCAATGAGGCCCAAGCTGCCAGCAGCGCTAACAGGGTAGGAGATGTTCACAGGGTTGGTTTTGGACTGAAAAGTTGTGATTTCATTTTTACTTCATTACTTTTCAGACACAGATTTTGTACTTTTTACTTACTATCTTGATTGAAAGCTATACTCATTACTGTGCAGACTAAGCCTGTACATACAAAACATATGATCAGCTTATTTTTAAAAAATGTGATGCATTGTGTGTTATACATTGAAAAACCAAGGGTTCATAGTTGAAACTGAATTGACTACATGTGCATCATTACTAGCTATGCTACTTGTTGAGTACTTTTAGTTTTAACACTATGAGAAGTGATAACACTCTCAATACTTTTACTCAAGTAACATGTTGAATGAAGTACTTTTACACTCTGGTATTGCAACTTTTACTCACGTTAAGGATCTGGATTCTTTCACCACTGCCAAGTTACTTACTCAGCCGCCTGCAGAATCTCCCTGGTAGCAGGTTAAATTACACTTGGTTCTCCAGTTAAAGTTAAAATGTCCAAACAAACGCTGTGGATCTGTTGCTGACCGGCATTAGGGTTGAGTCCTAAAAGCACCAACACTAAAACGGAAGGATAGGGAAGGTAAACAGTTGTAGATCCATGCTTCAGATAGTAACCAGGCTCCACTGAGTGCATGAATGCAGGGTACTGTGGTGGGAAAATGAGGGAGGGGGAGAAAGGGATGCTATTGGTGTGCGGGGTGTAAAGGTATGCCGGTCACTCCCACTAATGCACGCACACTCACGCATGCACTCACACACACACACACGCACACACACGCACACACACGCACACACACGCACACAGAGCAGTTAAGCCCGACCTACCCTACCCCCTTCCTCTTTCCAGACAAGCAGGCCAAGCACTCATGCATCACTAACCTGTATATTGTGTGTGTTTGTGTGTAGGTTTGCATGTGTATCACTCATTTAGGTGTTTAGGTGGATATGCTGTGAGTGCACAAATGTGTGTGTGCCTGTGTTGTGCCCCAAAATGCGCTCACTCATTTTAAATGTCATGTCTATGTGCATGAATCTGCATCTTTGTGAACTTTGTGTGCGTGTGCGTATGCGTGTGCGTGTGCGTGTGCGTGTGCGTGTGTGTGTGTGTGTACAGTACACCCATTTACAGATTGACCCAACCATCCTTGACAATATGCACCCCGGTCGTGTCAAATTTGGGTCACCCTTTCTTCTCCCTTCCATGAAAACGAAGGGGGAAGACGGAAATTAACAATGCCCCTCTTTCACCGCAGCCAGAGCGTTTTGTTTGTCTGTGTACACTGCGTGCACGCCATAGATGCATGTGTGTGTTCAAGTGCACCCATGTGCATGTCATGTCTTCGTCCTTGTGATTTAACATGCACAACTGATCAATCCATTACAGGGAAGAGGGGCTGGTGTGTACCGTGAAAGTGGATGGTGGTGACCCAGAAGGACAGATTTGGCGGTTAGCGGCCTAGTTTATGTTGTTCATGAGAAACCGCAAGAAGGCTTTCTGATCCAATTATTGGGCTTTCTTGGTTGGCACAAACTTTAGCTTAAATACTTATTAGTTATCAGAGGTATATTTTTGGATGACTACCTGACAGAGTGATGACAGTTCTAAAGGGGGTTCTAAGTCTGTTTCTGTTGGCCTACTATTGTCTTTTCCCTTGTCCCCCTGTACTTGTATAAAGCATCCTTGGGTTTTATGAAATGCACTATATGAATCTATGTTATTACTATGTTGGTTGCTACAACAAACTCCTAATGCTTTGGTTCGTGGCAGTGATACCTGGTTTAGCTCACAAGACATGCAAAGTAGGCTAAGTTACCGCATGCAACAATGTCTCTGTAACATATTCTCTTATTGTAAATGAATGATTTTCTGTCTGAGCAAAACATTCATGGCAACTATATGATCTCCCGGTAACACTAACTAGTGGACCTTTACGACAGCAGGTGTGGTAAAAACACTGCTGCTTTTGTCTAAAGAGGCCGCTGAAACCAACACAAACTGAAAGTAACTTATAGCCACTGTAAGGTGAACCAAAGACACACAGCACGTAGTATCTTTTACCTATGATCAGCTACTCAATTTAGAGATTTAAGTCTGTAATTTGGTCTTTTTTACATTCAGCTCTCCGAGCTTTGGATAAGAGGTTGACGCATCTTAGAATAAGTAAATTATCTGTTTTATCCATAGACAGTAGACGAAATGGACAATGGGACGCCGCACATTTCCACGGAGACGAGTGAAGACTATTAGAAGCCCTTTTCCAGTGAGTGCTGAGTGTTACTGCGCAGCCTTAAACTGAGCTTTGATGTGAGCAACCTGTCTGAAAGTCGTAAGTCTTCTGGTAGCTGTGCCAAGAGAAATCTCAGTCATTCCGAATCTTGCAGAGACGGAGTGCGTAGGTATATGTAACAAAATAGCATAGACTAATTATTGCTAACTAAAATGCTAGTTAACGTTCGTAAGTAAACCTTAACAGCTGATGTGAGTCAAAACAGCCTGCGAGTTTATCCTGTACTGTTCGGTAATTCCTCTCAGTCGCGTGGTTATAATACAACCGTTTTTACAAAAGCGTCTGCTATAGATCTGCAACTTGAGATATAAGGTAAGGAAGGCTTGTAAACATTGTCGTGTTTTTTTAGAAATAAACAATGTACAAATAGAGTCTTTAAACGCTTCAGATGTAAAGTTATTCGCTGTCAAAGTGGCGCCAAAATGAATGGCAGTCAATGGAAGGCTAACGGCGTCTTTAAGGACGCTCGCTTACCCCCTTGGTTTTATCCCATCCTTTTTTTTTGCTTTGTTCTATGACTTCTGTCCTTAACCGCTCAGGACTGTATTCAAATCATCTCTACCCCTGCACAACCTCTGAGCACTTTGCTTAAGGACACTTCAATCCCACTTTCTCCTTCCCATCATGAGCCCTGTAGTCTAGCATTGCCAGACCTTCCTCCACAGAGCTGTGGTGGAGGGTCTGGCTAGTCCACACAGCATTCCGGGATGGAAGAAAAACATGCTCTGGTGTCTGTGTAAAATAGCCTCGAGAAGGAACTTGTTTTGGTGGAATGTGTTGTTTTCAACAGAAAACTCAGATTTCACGTATTCTAGCTAGCTGTCTGGATTTACCCTGCAGCGACAAATCGACCAGAGTTTAAAATTCCAACACAAAGAAAGCGAAAGATAACGGACATCCAGCCAAAAAGAGAGACATCCGACGGGATATCCGACGGAATTCCCAGCGGCTCCAGATTCATCCCAGAAGTGGAGCGTCATGGATATAGACTATAAGCCCTGTAACGAACCTCTAAACCGATCCAAAGTGTTTTTTTAGACATGAGTTTGCTCCTCTTATCGTCAGGCAACTGTCAACTTAGCCCTGTATGACTGGCACCAGGTTTATATAAATGCAATGTCCCCAGATCATGAAAAAACATCTGTAGAAGACCCCTGAGGAAAGAAACAAGACAGACAAGTTTGTCATGGCTGATTACAGCGATGTCACTCCAACCAAAAGCTCCACAGAGAAGGAATTGGAAAAAGAAAAAGAGAGTGACAGTTTGGCCAAACTGGCTCATTTCCTGGAGCAAAGAAAATGCCATGTTTGTGGTTCAAAAACAAACAGACCAGATTATAAAGATCATTTGGTAAAATAATTTCAAACAATCTATAAATCCTCTAAAAAGGGCTCCCTTCGCTGTCAAAGGTACTGCTCCGGGCTGACAACAAGGACTCGTTTTAGCTCTCTGTTCACGAGCCAATTTTGTCAAAAATGCTAAACGCCTGCCTTAATTAAATGCTGTATTAACGAACCATTTGCATACAATTATGTTAAAATGCATTGATATTTGTCATGTTGAGTCAGTCAGGGACTTAATCCATATATTAAAAGGTCCCATGACATGGTTATTTTTGGATGCTTTTATGTAGACCTTGGTGGTCCCCTAATAACATATCTGAAGTCTCTTTCCCAAAATTCAGCCTTGGTGCAGAATTCCAGCCACTAGAGCCAGTCTTAAAATGAGCTTTCCTTAGTATGCACCATTTCTGAGTCTGTAGCTTTTGAGGAGGAGAGAGGGGGTGTGGCCTTGACCAACTGCCACTTTGCTCACTTGAAAGCCACGATGTCTCTCTCTCATGTGTAGGCCAAATTCTCTGGGTGGGCAAAGCAGAGAAAGGAGAGGTAACCTTTCCCCTTATGACCTCATAAGGGGCAAGATTCCAGATCGGCGAAATTTTCATACCATGGAACCTTTAAGAATTTTTTAAACAGCATACCTATAAGCAACTTCAATCAAAACCAAACAATTTCTATAGCTTGAAAACCTGATGCTCAAATGATATGTATATTATACAAGAAATGGTTCAACATCAGTAAATAATTGATGAAAGTGGAATTCTTATTTTCAAAGTGAAATGTTAACTAGGAACAACATTATGCATTCTGGGACATGTGAATAACTTTTTCTCCTGAATCAGCATTCTCCACCTGTTATTTAATGTGTATTGACCAAAGCAAACCCTTATCAGCCCGTGTAGATAACAGCTTACATTGACTCAGACCTTCCCCGACACAATTACAGGGCTGCTGTGACATTTTATAGTAAGTGCAGACGGGGACCATTTATCGGACATTTTGCGTCCCAACCGACATTGACTCAGACCTCCTTTGACAAAATTAAAGTGTTACTCTGACATTTTAAAGTTGGGGTGGTTATAGCACATCATCTTGCTTTGTCCACTGTGAGGAAAGGTTGCAGCTTTGGCGCTAGTGAGGAGAGTTCTGCGGCATTAGATAAGATATAAAAGATGAAAAGAAGCTTACTGATGCAGAAAAAAAAGGTTATACAGTGCGCAATATTTATGGTCCTGTTGCTAACAGCAGGTGCTGCAGTCTAATTCTGGCCTGGCAGACAGCTAACTCTTCTCTAGCTCTAAGCACTAATGACACCATTGACCTCCACTGAAAAATCTATTACAGCCTGATGAGTCACACAACTTTGTTAGGAGTGTGTGTTAAAGCTAGTATCACAGCATCTACAGCCATATAAACTTACATAATCTTACAGTAAATTATATGGCCCAAAGCATGCAGACACCATAAACGTTTATGCACTTTTAACCTGGGTTAGTTGTATATGATTTAAGCCTGTTAATGCTACAGCATTTAACAGATATTTAAGATATAAGTCCTCCAAAAAAATGACAGAATACAGCGTTTATAACTTTTAGAAAGGCACAGAATCTGACAACCTTGTTTGCTGGATGCTTTGTATGCTTTGTACGGTTTGTATGATATCATATGCAAAGTTCTGCTCATTGTTTTGTGCGTTATCCTACAATTGTATCTTCATTGATCTGACTACATTAATCTAACAAATTTAGTAACTAGTTACTTTACAAATTAAGATTTTTGCACACAAAACACACGTTTGTAAAATATGATGTTTTTAAACTACCCAATAATATACAAGTACAGATGAAATGATAAGACCGTTACAGATTTAGTTGATCCATAAAAACTGTTTTGATTGTTTTAAGTACATTTTCCTGGTGATACTCACATACTTTTACTTAAGTAACATATAGTAACATTTTCAATACAGGACTTTTACTTGTAACAGAGTGTTTTTACAGTGTGTAAAGGATCGGACTACTTACACAGCTGCTTGAATGTAAACAGATGTTGAACATAACCAATGCATTTTTTCTTGGGGGGACAGTCTCTTTAGATGTCATTTGAAGTAAGAAATGTCTCCATATGGCAATGCCCCACAAAGTAGAGCACAAAGCCAGGTCCACAAAAAATAGTTTTGTTGTGGGTAAACTTGTCCGGCCAGCACATAGCCCTAACCTCAACCCCATCCAACATCTTTGGGATGAGCTGGAACCAGGCTTTATCGCCTAACATCATTGGCCGATCTCACTAATGCTGTTATGGCTGACTTGGAACAAATCCATTCAGCCAGGTTCCAACATCTTAGAAAGCCCTCAGAGAAGGCTGAAGGCTATTATAGAGGCAGATTAATGTCTATGGTTAAACAATCCCATACCACACACTTTAGGCTATATAGTGTATCCCAAAAAAAAAAAAACACACTACAACAAGCTTCTCTCTTTAAAACAGGGCTTTTCGAAAATGGATAACACCCATTCACAGTCTTATCTCAGGCCCTTCTGGCTACTGTGTGACCAGCAGCAGTTTAGATAGACAGTTAAGAGCTGTTGGCCAACACTGAGAGTGTCAACGTGTGTGCACATTTACTAGACAGCTTCAAAGTCGCCTGGCGCAGCTTTGAATTATTGGTTGAGTCGTTTTACATGACACTTCAGAGGAGAAAATACAGTAGTAGTGATCAAAACACCCTCCCTAAACACGATGATGTTTAAGTATTTACTAGGATGTATTATATCCTACCTGAACATATATTTAGTGTGTTTTCATTATTCATTTGTAAAGTGAGTCATTCATTTTGAAATATATGTGGCCTGTAGCATGTACTTACACTCAAAATTAAGCCTTAATTTGCCATATACTGTGTCCCAGTTTAAAGAGATGTGTGATCTTTCTCAATCCCATTTTCTTTCCTTCCACCTTACCATCTTCAGTATCGGAAACTCACTGCATGAAACCACAAACAAAGCTTTGGTTTGCTCTGGAAGAACCGTACCCTCATCCTGCTTGTGATGTAAAACAATCTGCCAGTATTCCCCCTAAATGTAAGAATTTGGTTTTAGATGTTAAAGCGCCCAAATTCTGCTCATTTTCAGGTTCATAATTGTATTTTGAGGCTGTACCAGAATAGGTTCACATGGTTTGATTTTCAAAAAACACCATATTTTGGTTTTACTGCACATTGCTGCAGATCCTGTTTCCTCCTGTGTGTTCAGGTCTCCGTTTTAGCTACAGAGTGAGACATCTCACTTGTTTTAGCTACAGAGTGAGACATGTCACTTCTATACTATTTTTGTTGGGAGTCGCACATGCTCAGTAGCTAGGTAAGATCCCATCAGCTAGAGCAGTGATTCCCAAAGTGGGGGTCGGGACCCACAGGGGGGTCGCGAGCCAGAGAGGGGGGGGTTGTATGGGGCGCCGTTTGTAAAGCAGCTCGTGCTGAAAATAACAGCAACATTTTGTCACATTTAGCTTTAAATAATGTTTAAATAACTGGTATGAAATTTTGAGGGTCACTTTCTTGCACATTTACAACAATATTTGTCAACTTGGAAATATTTTAAATAGTTAAATCCAAATATTAAATGTTACACCTAAATGTTAAATGTTAAATCTATATGCTAAATCTAAATCTAAATGTTAAATCTAAATCTAAATGTTAAATCTAAATCTAAATGTTAAATCTAAATCTAAATCTAAATGTTAAATCTAAATATTAAATCTAAATCTAAATGTTAAATCTAAATCTAAATCTAAATGTTAAATCTAAATATTAAAACTAAATCTAAATGTTAAATCTAAATCTAAATCTAAATGTTAAATCTAAATATTAAATCTAAATCTAAATGTTAAATCTAAATTTAAATGTTAAATCTAAATCTAAATCTAAATGTTAAATCTAAATATTAAATCTAAATCTAAAAGTTAAATCTAAATCTAAATGTTAAATCTAAATCTAAATCTAAATGTTAAATCTAAATGTTTCGGGTGAAACTAAATATTTAGCTAATATGCAAATTAATGTCGGTAACCGGAAGTACCAAAATAAAAGCTCGAGGAGGTCAGTGTATGTTTATAGTGTCAAATAACGAATAAAAATCCTCTCATCTGGAGATATGGACTCTTGAACTTGGATAACCGTGAAAATAACTACCTAAAATAATAAACACAGTTGGGGAAAACTGTATTTGAAGAGTACTTTGAGTTTTTAGTGTCACTTTTATGAATGGTGTGGGAATTATAGCCACTATAGCCAGCCACGGGGGGGCTCACTTTGACTGGTCTGTCACGTTCGCTTGCATTAACGTCAGCAAGAGCCTATCCCCGCCCGCCCCCGACAAGGCACTGACAAGACACTGCGAAATGTCCAACGAATCAGCGTTAGCCGAGAACATCGGCAGAGCCGTCCTGGTGGCTGTACAAACTTATTAAACAGCAACAGCGACAGCCTCAGGGCCACCGCAGGCCACCTCGGTAAGCATGTTTTCCAAATCACGGAGCTAGCATTGTCTTGTTGTCAAGGTAGTAGCAAATCTCTACTGGCTAGCTACCGTTAGCTAGTTTAGTTAAGTTAGCCTTGACAACAGGGTTGCTAGCTCCGTGATTTGGAAAACATGCTTACCGAGGTGGCCTGCGGTGGCCCTGAGGCTGTCGCTGTCGCTGTTGAATAAGTTTGTTCAGCCACCAGGACGGCTCTGCCGATGTTCTCGGCTAACGCGGATTCGTTAGACATTACGCAGAGTGACCATGGCCAACAGTACCGTGTCTTGTCGGGGGCGGGCGGGGATAGGCTCTTGCTGACCTTAATGCAAGCGAACGTGACAGACCAGTCAAAGTGAGCCCCCCCGTGGCTGGCTATAGTGGCTATAATTCCCACACCATTCATAAAAGTGACACTAAAAACTCAAAGTACTCTTCAAATACAGTTTTCCCCAACTGTGTTTATTATTTTAGGTAGTTATTTTCACGGTTATCCAAGTTCAAGAGTCCATATCTCCCGATGAGAGGATTTTTATTCGTTATTTGACACTATAAACATACACTGACCTCCTCGAGCTTTTATTTTGGTACTTCCGGTTACCGACATTAATTTGCATATTAGCTAAATATTTAGTTTCACCCGAAACATTTAGATTTAACATTTAGATTTAGATTTAGATTTAACATTTAGATTTAGATTTAACTTTTAGATTTAGATTTAATATTTAGATTTAACATTTAGATTTAGATTTAGATTTAACATTTAGATTTAGATTTAACATTTAGATTTAGATTTAATATTTAGATTTAACATTTAGATTTAGATTTAACATTTAGATTTAGTTTTAATATTTAGATTTAACATTTAGATTTAGATTTAGATTTAACATTTAGATTTAGATTTAACATTTAGATTTAGATTTAACATTTAGATTTAGATTTAACATTTAGATTTAGATTTAGCATATAGATTTAACATTTAACATTTAGGTGTAACATTTAATATTTGGATTTAACTATTTAAAATATTTCCAAGTTGACAAATATTGTTGTAAATGTGCAAGAAAGTGACCCTCAAAATTTCATACCAGTTATTTAAACATTATTTAAAGCTAAATGTGACAAAATGTTGCTGTTATTTTCAGCACGAGCCGCTTTACAAACGGCGCCCCATAGGGTTGCGAGTTGATTTCCAGAAATAAAATAAAAATTTAAAAACGATTAGAAATAGCCTATTTTAGCCATGATTTTAACACAAGATAAAACTAGTGGCTAAATTTAAAATACAACCAAGAAAATAAATAAACAGAGCGCAGCTCTTTTGATTTTCTTTCTTTCCAGTAGCGTCTCCAACCAAGATGGGACTTGCTGTGCTCCAAACATATTGCACATCCATCTCATTAGGTGAGGTTAAGTTCTAATTAAAGTGATGAGTAAATTACTGTAGAATAATGTCATGGCTGTTGTGTTATTTTGTGTTGTCAATATGCTCGTGTTTGGAGACGCCTATAGTGCGTGCGTGGTTGCGTGCAATGTTTATATATACGTTCATAGTGGGGGGGTCGCAAGTCACTTGCACCGTTACTTTGGGGGTCGTGGGCTGAAAGTTTTGGGAACCCCTGAGCTAGAGAACTCCTTCAGTCCAAGGCAGGATTAGCTGGGAGGCTTCTTCTAAACAAGGGCACACTTGTGGAATACCTGCCAAACATGGAAGTAGTTCTTTTGTAGATCATGGTGAACTAGTGTGTGTTGTAGCAGTGTTTTGCCATTGAGAATGAGCTAGCATGCTAGCGCTAGCATGCTAAAGTCAGCCACCTCTACTTGCCGTGGAGATTTTGAACAGCTCACCCGGAGACTAAAGGCAGAAGACATTCAGAAACTTGTATCTCACTCAAATCAGCATGGATAGTTTTTTTTCAAATATGTATGCGTGTGGAAACACCAGAGACACAAAATAATACCCCAAATCCCAGACAAAAGTGATTTTTTCATAATATGGGCACTTTAAAGTCTGAAGTTAAGTGAATTTGTATGGTTAAATTGTATGCTCTGCACAAAGAAGTATCATTTCAACGTGGATCGCTCTGTTTATTATTTGTATGAATCTGTCATGTTTTGTAAGGCCATTTATATTATTTTATGATTGACACTCTAATAAAATACTTTATTATCATCATCCATCCTGGTAAAATGTAGAGTAATAATTGAATGCATCCAAATTATTTTGTTTTGTTTTGTAAAAAATGCTTTATGTAGCCTGTATCCTACCATGACTCAGCCCTTTTTTTAATAACTAAATATAAACATTTTCCTGTCCAACATAACCTTTAATATCTAAGGTTAAATATGTCACATATTAATTAACGTATCAGAAAAATACATTTCTAAATATCATGAAGATTCATCATTACAGATTGAATCTGAAGCTACTAAATCAAACCAAGTAACAGTGTCTTAATTGGGAAGCAGGCCAACACGAGCTGCCAGGAGAGCTTCATAATTCACTCTGGCACACATTGTCTACAACTCCAAAGCAGTTCTACAAAAAGGCCCAGTTTAATGGAAAATGGCATCAGTTAAATGTTAATGTAAGAGCAACACACTTTAAAAAAAAAAACAGACAGTACTTAAACATCAGAATATAACTGATGCATCAAATTAAACATATTGTTTTTGGGGGGATATATCCTCTTTATAATTCAAAAAATGGTGAATGAGAATGTCAGTTTATGTCGAGTGTTGAGGAGGTGGCAAAGTATGAATATCTGAACGTTGCTTAATGGATTGTCCTAAAATTAAAGAGCAAGTACAGTATGTGCAAATAGCCATGGTGCCTGTAATGGATGACACTAGCGAAACAAAGTTCACTAAAAGTATAATATGAATATTTTGCTGTTGATTAATGGAGTACAGAAAAAATACATACAAAATGCTAATCTGGCTGTTGTAATTGCTGCCAGAAACACAGTTAATCTGTCTGCAGAGGAGTAAACCCTTTCATAAAAATGCAGAGAGGAAACAGAGCAGAATCAGGAGGAAAATAATGGTGTGCAAATCTTCCAATTATTAATAGGATTGGGCATCGAGACCTGGTTCCTACTTGGATTCATTTCAAAAATTACAATTTCAATGGAATCTTTTGTTATTGGAATGGTTTGGAAAAGTTTCATTTTCAAATCCGATTTTCGGTTTCAATTTTAACAAGCGCAAATTTTGGTTTCCGTAGCTGCCACCGTATTTCCAGACGCTGGTTGTGTTGCAGCCACGGAGCACAGTGAGCGAGATTGAGAATCGTAGGAACCGAATTGGAATCAGAATTGTTAAACAATGCCCTACCCTAATTACCAACCTGTTTTGAATACAATATATTTGCCTTCAGTGCAGCACAATACTGACTTTTAAAAATATAATATATGACTACAAATAATTAGCATTTGAATATCTTATGTGTGGCTCTTATTTTGGTAAATCTCAGGACAGCACTAAGCTTGGTAAGTGCAAATTTCACTATTTTTCTATAGTGAAATACATGTCATTTTACGTTGCAGAACAAGAGTTGCTGTACTGCCACTGCCTCGATCGGTTAGTTTGTTTGTTATTGAGTGACTTTGGTGTTTTAAAGGGTTAGGAACTAACAAAACTAAAAAATTAACTAACCGACTGAGGCAGCGGCAGACCAGCAACTCCAGTGTTCTTCGAGGTAAACTGACTTTGAAGAGAGCAGAGATAATGGCTTTAGCTCCCCGTCGTTAAGGGCTGTCTGACAGCAAGGTAAAGCGGTTAAATGTCCTGAATATAGCGTATACTTAAACTGATATTGGTTTCTTTTAGGTGAGCTTTTCTTAAGGTGTTTAAAATTCGCTGAGCTGCTTCCCCCGTCCCTGCATTACATTGCTTAGCTTCCGTGTTGGTACTGCTAACTGCTTCTCCAAACTGGAGCTTATACACTGACTATAGAGAAATACCTCATCCAACCACACTTTTAAAAGATATAAACTATCCCTTTAATATGGTAGTTATTATTAATCCTAATGAAATCTTTCCAACCTTTTTGTGTCTAAACCTTAACTTTAGCGGTGGCAGACCACGTGAATTATTTTCCTAACAGTGTTTCAACCAGGGCTGTAGTCAAGACAACCTTAGTCAAGTCAAAGACCAGTCCAAGACCAGGACTAGTCGAGTCCAAGTCAAGGCCGAGTCCAATGAGGTTTGACTCCAAAACAAGGCCGAGTCCAAAAAGGTTTGAGTCCAAATCAAGACCGAGTCCAGGACAGAAAAAAAGGTCTTATGCATGACAGTATCAAGACAAACATTTTGGGTTTCACTTTCCCTCCAATATTATTATCAGCATAATAAAGACACCTGGACTCGGTCGAGACCAAAAGCCATATTAGACAAGACCAGTGGCCGAGACCGAGACAAGTCCGAGTCCAAATACTAGCGAGTCCGAGACGAGTCCAAGACCATAGAAAAACGGTCTTGAGTACGGACTCGAGTCCAAGACCGGACTCGAGTATTACAGCCCTGGTTTCAACAAAGTCAAAAAACTCAAATTGGCGTCAGTTTTAAAGGCAATAAGAATCAACATACTCTATCATATAGTATTGGAGGACTTGTTGAATGTAAACTGTTCTAAAATCAGGACAAGACTAATTATCTAATTATAAAAACAATAACATGTTCAATTAAATTTGCTTACCAAAGCAATTGTGGGCACATGACTCCAATCATGTAAAAATACACACAAAACAGTCCCTCATATGCAAACTCTGTATGGTAATTGATATGCAGTGAGGTGTTGATGATGAGAGGCACTGGCCGGATTTCAGTGTTGCCCACTTAGCAGCAACAGTGAAATAAATCTCACACACGCTGGCGGGGGGGGCTGAATCTCGGCAGAAAACACAGCAATTCCGTCTAACACCGGAGTACGACAGCCGGCTTCATAAATATGGAGGGCAGAGTGTTGAGGAGTGGGAAAGAGTATGAATATTTTACTGAGCCGAGGCCAGTGGGAGACTGATGGTGAGGATGGCCAGAAAGAGAGTACAGCTGCTTGCTTCAATGTTATATAACACACATTCAAGCAGATGGACACACACACACACACACCACAAACGGATACTGGTATACAAACTGAAAACGTACACTGGGACAAACACATGGGACATGGGTTTTATGGCAGTAGGAAGCACAACCAAACACATAAATAAATAAACACATAAACGCAATTGACAGAAAGGATGAATGGACACACATATTCTGTTACTCTCTCACACACACACACACACACACACACACACACACACACGTCCGTTACTGTTGTCCACCCACAACTGCATTCATCCATCTTATTTTCATCATACACAAGATGCCAGCCCTTCAGGAATGATAACTGGCTTAATACGCACACACACACACACACACACACACACACACACACACACACACACACACGCGCAAGGTAGTGAAGAAAAGAGGAAAAGAGCCAAAGAAATATGTAGGAGGCAAGATACTGTACTGTAGGAGTTATAACTAATCATATAAAAGAGAAATAAAGAAGGTGAAGAAGGAAAAAAGTCTCAATCAAATACATAACGTGTCCCCAAATCCTATTGGGTTTAAACACATAAACATTAAAACAAACAACAAAAAATCATGCAGAATCAATAAAACAAGAAGAAACAAGAAAAAACAAATATAACATAAATATAATAAGTACATTTATATACATATAAGAAGACAGACTAGTAGCACAGAACAAACTAATAAACTCCATTGTTCCGACCTCTCAATAACCCCAAAAAGTCCCTTTGGTCCTACAGACCGATGTCCCTTTGTTTCGAGAAAATAAACCCTCTGCTCCGACATCCCATTGTTCCAACCATATAGGCTTTTGTGGATCACCTCCCATAACAGCGTCCGCGGGCAGGGGCAGCGCTGTTATCAGACCGGCCCTTGCGGCCTCAAAACACTACCGTCCCACCGGGAAAAGTCCTGACTCTCCCGACTGCCACTCCGCTACTGGGTTGGGGTTAGGCATCTGAGCTCGAGGGGTTAAGATTGGGATAGCCAATTGGTCAGGGGAGAGGGTAACGTTACCTTATAGCAGGTGATCCACAAAAGCCTATATGGTTGGAACCATGGGATGTCGGAGTGGAGGGTTTACTTTTTACAAAACAAAGGGACGTCGGACCAGTGGGCTGCAGGACCAAAGGGAATTTTTGTCGGAGCGTTGGAGGAATGACATGGCATCCATCGGCATGGCCCTCTCCTGCGGCTGAATGCTACAGGGTAGGGAAGTCTGAAAGTATTAAGGGATAGGCTATTACTTTAACAACTGAGTATTCTATCAATTATTCCATTGATTAATCGAGTAATCGGATAAGGAATACTTTGGAAAAAGCAACATTTTTATTGCCTGTATTGTTCACAATATCATCTCTTAAAAACCTAAACCTTTGACTGCATTTAAGTGCCATATTACATTGTTTTTAAAGAAAAGATGTTCTGAAATGCAATCGCAACGTCAAACTAAGGCATACATTAAACATACAAAAACATTATGTGTGTTTAACGAGTTTCAACCTGAGACTGATATGTATATAGGCCTATATGTAAATATTAGTTATACATAACCTATTTTCATTTACATATTTGATAACAATGTCACACAGCTCTGTTACACTTCTGCTAGTATGATGGTCAGCTTTTTCTCCGTGAAGATAGAGAGTGAGACAAAACGGTGCGCATCAGTCCAAAGTGATAGTCATCAAGTTGGCTCTTTAGATCAAATTGTCTTTGTTTTTGGTAGTTGTTGGGTTTGGTGTAGTTTTATCGTCCATATAACTCTGTGATTTACTTTTGTCTGGTCCACTTCTAACTAAGTTAGACTCCATGTTTTCTGTAGAGATGCTGAAGCATTGACGTCGTGCTATTATTGTGGTAAGCTAGTTCCATTTTGCCGAAGACACACTGTCTACTGTCGTTTTCTCCAGCCTGTCTCTTATCTTAGCCCCTCACTATTTACACTCTCTTTCTTCATTTTGTAATCCAAGCCGTCAGTCTTTATGTATTTATGTATTTATTTATTACTGGGACAATGCATTTTAATGAACACTTCTGTCAACATGCCAGAGGTAACCAAAAGGCTATTTTTCATCTTCAGTCCCTAGACAGATGGTAAAAGTCACCCTAAAAGATACTTAACAAATTCATTACAAATTACAATTACAATACATTTGGTAAAAGGTTCTATTAAGAAGCTTCATGGCATGTGTCGCCAGCAGCGTCAGCCCAGTGTGTAACAGTAATAATCGTCCGTGCGGAAACACCGTGAGCGATACAACATTGGTAACTTTGATTAAACGAAGCTTCGAGGCAAATCATGTTGCATCGAGGAATTGTTCAAGTTACTCGAGGAATCGTTTCAGCCCTGGGACTGACACTCGTTCTGGTTGTTTTACGGAAGAAAAATAAAGCCAGACTTCTCCTTTAACGGTGAAGAAAAATAAAATATCTCCAAAATCCTTGTAATGGCAACACATGAACTGTGAAATGTAATGTGTTACGGAATTAATTTGTCCATTCATTCCCTCAGGTGTTTGTTCAAAGTTGCCCCCCCCCCGTAATGTTCATTCATTCTTAAAACCCACTGAGATCGTTTTAATGAAAGAGCCGAACAAAGGGCGAGACAGCATGAGTCACACAGAGAAAAAGAGAGAGAGGCAACTAGCAGGAAGTAAAAGCAGTGAAACAACATTACCTGAGAACAAATGGAAACCCTAGTTCCCTTGAGTGCAAATTTGCAAACACACACACACACACACACACACACACACACACACACACACACACACACACACACACACATTAAATTGAAAGTGTTTCACCTTTAAAAACAAAAACAGAGAGTTACAACCTCCGACTGCTAACTACAATGTAAACAGACGTCTTTCAATGCCTCTTTCCACACAAACAGCCGAAAAACAGAGTCATAAACACACACACAAACACACACACACACACACACATACACACACACACACAGATGTACAAATGGACAATCACATATAGGAACAGCGTTCATCCTATCCAATACAAATGTACAAATTTCAAATACTACCTTAAATAACTACGCAACACAAGGTGAAGCCAATACACACCATCAGCAGTGTCCCCATGAGCTTACATGCACACACTCACACACCCTTCAGTACAATATCAACACAAGACGGCAAGGGAAATGTAACACACACGTCCTCTCACACAGTATTTCTGCATGCTAAAACACACACATATGCACACACACAGACACCTTCAAGGCAACTGACACACACCCATATCAACGCAGTCCAACACCACACATGCATGTAAACACTTCTCCACCCGCCTTCGCTTCAGCCCGCACGCCTTTCCCACCCACTCAAAACAGCACACACACATACTCGCCCACACACACACACACACACACACACACACACACACACACACACACACACACACACTCCTTCCATCCATCCATCCAATCCTCTCTCTTTTTCATCTCTATCCATCCTTACCTTGCAGCAGGCTCTGGAGGTTGAGCTGCGCCTGCTGGTGCAGCTCCTCGACACACTCCGGCCTGCTCCATGAGCCGAACACGTTCACGCTCTGTTGCCATGGAGACCTGAAGTGGGCCGCGCCGCCGCTGCTACTGCTGCCTCCTCCGCCGCTGCTGCTGCTGTGGTTGCCGTCACCGTGGCTGCTGCTGCCGCCGCGCCTGCCGCTCTCCGCCTCTAGACCACTGGTGGCTGGAGGGGGAAAAAAGAGAGGGAGGGAAAAAAAATATTGAGAGGAAGTGATGGATGGAGCGAGGAGAGAGGAAGGAGAGAGGAAAGAAAGTGAAATAAGAAAGGGAAATGAGATTATTGAGGAACCAGGAGGAGAGAAAGAGAAGAAGGACAAGAGAGGCAGGGAAAGAAGGGGTGACAGGCAGGAGAGATAGATGAAGGTGGATGGGGAGAAAGGGGCAGAGAGGAGATGAAAGATTAAGGCAGGAAAGGAGGAAAAGAGGTGGAGGAAGAGAGTAGAGGAAAAATTAGGGGGACAAAAAAGATGAATGATGAGATGAGAAAGAAGAGGAAGATAGCAAAAGAAAAAATGGAAATAGGAAAGGAAAAGAAGGTAGAGAAGGAGAATAAAAAAGGGATCGCAAGAGGAAGAGAGAGAGAGAGAGAAAAAAAAAAACACACGTAAATAAAAATGTATGAATTTGCATAACTTATTCCGAGAGACGCAGATTACATAACGCAGTCTGTTGTCAGGGAGAACAAGGACCGAGTAAGAAAGGAAGGAGGGAGGGATATAGGGTAGAGAAAAAAAGAAGCCAGGATTTAGGAGAAAACGAGGGAGGGATGGACAGGAAGAGAGTTAAAGAACAGATTTGAAGGGGAAACAGAAAGAGGAAGTGCTTAATTAGGAGGGAAAAGGAGTGGAAGGGAGATAGAGGGACTGTCTTGGGAGGAGATACAGTATACAGGAGGGAGGGAGGGAGGGAGGGATTAGGGCAGGGAGGGGTGAGAGAAAAAAGACAAATTGTGATTGTGGCATTAGGGTGAGAAAGAAGAAAAGAGTGGGAGGAGGAGGGAACAAAGAATGACATTTAAAGGGAGGAGAACGGAGGGATAAAGGTAAAAGGGAAGGAGTCAAGAAAAGCAGAAAGAAGAGGCTGGATAAAAAGTGGGAGGTAAAGTCGGCCCCCTGTCACTATCAAACAGTCAAAAACTAATCACGGAGCGATCGCAAATGGCCGTTCAACAGCGACATGAATGAGGCGCTGCTTTGAATCAGTGGTGATGAAATGACTTGACACATCCAGCAGCTGATAAAACACGACTAACTAACACAGTACACCCCAAATGTGACAGCGGTCCGGTCCAACTGAGCTGTCGAGGCTTTTTGGAGAAACAAAGTCACTGAAATCGTTAGTTTTGGTGGTGGAATGGCTTAGCAAGGTATAGTGAGCGGCAGTAGAGTAAGTCAGAAGCCAATCAGCATTATTGAATGTGTCCACTATAATGTGTTGTCTCAGAAGAAAGCAACTTGTGGCGTCACAAATACGCTCATTTGCATATTTGTGATATTATTACGCAATCGCATTATCAACATTAAAAAAAAATGTATTCTTGATCTGAGACAAAACTGAAGTGTTACAATCCATCCCTGCACTACACATTATAAATGGCCCACTACCTTGGGCATTGGCACTGAATATTGGTCCAGGACATAAACTGTGGCCATAATGGCCCAACACTGTTCATCAGTCATTTCAGGGGAGACTTGTATTGGACTCAATTATCTTACAAGGCACCTTAACAACACAAGCTCCCTATTAAGGGGACCTGGTGGTTCAGTTAGATAATCATTCATAACATTTGAGCTGAGAAGGATGCCCAGCTTGTATTTAATCCTACCTCATTAATTCTTGTATTTCTCTAAAAAACAAAAATGGGACAAAGGTGTGTGTTCTAAAAATGGTTCTAAAACCTGAATCCAGGTACATTCACCTTCAGATATCATTATACATGTGAACAATACAATAATAATACAATACAACGTCTGCACTGCAGGCATGTCTACACATACACCTTAATAATAATAATAACAATTTAAAACTTCCCAAAGACAAACCCACCAAAGCAGGTATTATTTCCGGCCTCATGTTAATTCCTCCGTATTTTAACAATAAGTTCCACAGCACAGGTGACAAAAGAAAGGCAGGCTGATGTCCCCTTTGCCTGAGACAGATGTTCTTTCACAGAAATGTCACTTTGTCCATGTCAGAGTGTTCGAGAGCAGGACACTGGCGCACCAAATACCACTCTTTAACTTGTAAACTGCTTCGGTTGACATCCTCACCAAAACAACAAAACGTCTAAAAATAAATGTGCAGACTCCGACACACGTGTGGGTAGTACCTCCGAGGGGAATGTGAAGACATTATTTCTCGTTTTGAAGTTGAGAAAAAGAAAATATGGTTAACATTGAAAGAACACTCAGTTCCCGGCAGACAGACGTACACAGTTATTCTGCGGCGAATCCACCGGCACTATCACGTCTTGCTTGCTCTGAAACAGCCGTCTCCTCTCACAAAACCCACCGCACTGTATGGAATCAGAATTTCACCCTCCCAGCTACCGGATTCATCTTGCCTAAGCTGCTTTCACACAATCGTCTCCCACCAGAGAGAGCTACTGTTTAGGATACAGAGTTTCCCGTCAGTTAGCATCAGCTGCAGAGAAGAGAACAAAAGGCAATCATGCATCATTTATAATGTACTTTACAATGCATATATATTTTTACCATGGAGCCCATGCTATTTTAATTTCTCTTATTTGGAGCCTTAAATACATGTAGTATTTTGACTGAGTCTACTGCATTATCTTCGGCATTGTTTCTTTCTAAAAGGTAATCTCTGTTTACTGGATGTATGAATCGGCTTGTGAGCCTTGCTGCAAGCTAAATATCCCATTAGGGAATTTAAGTTTAAAGCAGAGGCTCACCCGACAGATTATACATGTTTCTTTTCTAAGTCTGCAGCATCTTAAGCAGGAAACAAACTTTTGCACCTACTTTACTGTATTTGTAGTGACTATTTTTCTATATCTGGTGCGCAAAATAACAAAAAATGATTGTGACATTTAATAACAAAACGTAAATTGACACATTTAAGCAAACAGTGATATTTCAGGACTACATGTGACTTAAATCCATACTCTTTTTTTTAAGAATAGATAAGTGTATTTGGAACCTTAAATGATTGGTACCTACTTTACTGTATTTTAAGTGACTATTTTTCTATTTCGGATGCGCAAAATAACAATAAATTATACTGACATTTAATAACAAAACATAAATTGACACAGTGATATTTCAAGGACTACATGTGAATTAAAGCCATATTCTTTTTTAAGAATAGATAAGTGTATTTGGAACCTTAAATGATTAGTTTTTTTAAACACATTTTTGCTGCATAAAGTGCAGATGGCTGACAAACACTCCCTATTTTTGATTGTAAAACCATGACTGGAGGCTGCAAAAGCTTCTTCGGTGGAATGTGGTTAAGTTGTTTCTAAAGGGCGACTACAGCATGTACTGTATGTGTGGGACAATCCGGGTTGCATGTGTGCACCAATTTGTAACTATTCGAAGATGCTGAATTTCAGAAGGTTGCAGAGTCAATTACCTTTTGGGAGTTTGGTCCTTTAATATCTTTAGCATGCACAATTGACCTTCTGTTCGATGCTTGCTCAAGCTTGAGCATTTAAGGTAACTCCTGGTGAATGGTGAATGTGTAATTTGGTACAAAACCCAACATTGTGTCTGGACACTAATAGGTCCAATGATCAAAAGGTCAGAGTTGTCTCAAGTTTTTTCAAAGGTTGCACTTTGATTGTGGCCACTTGAGTACACGCTGTCCCTGAGTGATGTGATGTGGGGTTGAGTGCTCACTGGGAACATCTTTTTCAAAAGGCTGTCATCCTTTTCCCATTCTTTACAATAAAAGAAAAAAGGATGCACACTTAAGATCGCCCAGAGCGAAGTAAGTAAATAAACAGGGAACAAAAATGAAATGTTCCAGCCTTGGTAAAAGGACTTCAGGTTTTCTACAGCTACATAAGTATAGTGGAAGCTGACAATGTGTTCAAGTCTACAGTAAATGTTTCGACACAGGCAAAATGTCAAGCCATTTTTTAAGATAGATGCAATTCTGTTGTATAACCTTTTTGTGGTGTTTCTTGTTAGATGGATATTTAGAACGTCTATTAGAGTCATATGCAACAAATGCCCGAGGTTGTTACTTAATGTGATTTTGGATACTATGCTGACACAAAAGGTCAAAGGTGCTAACAAAGTGTGATCGGTGCCACTAAGCTTCCCAAACTCACAGCTGAAAGCATCTTAAAAGGTAGTTTTAATCATATATCACATGTATGCAAACTAAAATTGTTTCTTAGTTGTAACTAAATATATAGTCTAAACATCAGCTGTGTAATCCAGGACACATAGCCACTCTATAGCTTCACAGTTGCTGAATCCATAATTACATTTTTGAAGATGTGGAGCATTTAAAAGTTAAATATATGATTGTGTGTGGGTGAGAGTGTGCACCTGTATATTTGGGAGGGTTAGGTAATACGTGCTTAATTTATACAAGCCTCAGGAGTTTCTAAAAATGTGGCACAAATTACTGTAAATACACGAACTAGAGCGAGAGAGAGAGGGTGAGAGAGAGAGAAGGAGAAAGAGGAGAGTGTTAACTACCTTAGTTACTGTCATACCTTTGAGACAGCGCCATTTCTGTCACTGTGTGCTAAGTATTTCTCCCTGTTGTCACTGCACATCAACACAGCAAGGAGCCTATCTAACAAGGTTTTTTCACAGACTGGAGGTCTCGAAGGATTCAGACTCAAAACCCAAACACAACACCACTGCTGCAGTGCAATGGCAGATCATGCATGCTATAAGAAACAATAGGAAGCTCCACAAAGCTGCATGTAAGCAGGACAGGACGATTAAATGACTGGACTGTGGACGTTGTGTCATGCAGCTCCATGTCTCTATACCCCCATCAGTAGGCTTCTCTCCATAAGGCATGACAGTTTAGACAAAAAAAGACAACCTGTAACCTGGCACAAGACCGTGAGACCGTAAAAGAAGACAGCCTTTCAAATTCAATATGTGATGTGCCAATCGGGGAGAAGGTTCAAACAGACTGCTTTTGAGCATTGTTGATGCTAGAAAATAGGACAGTGGTATAAAAATCCACAACACGGATATACACAAACAAGAAGGGCCGTCAGAACAATAGCCAAAAAAGTATTCATTAAATTGTGTTTAAAAAAAGGTCTGCGTTTTCACTCTTGAGACATAGCTAGACTAATGAAGAGAATTAGCTCTGCTGGCTAGCTAACATCAGCTAGCTAGCCTTTCTGTCACCTGAAATGTTAACACAATTTGCAACGTAGAGTAGCCTAAGCACATTTAACTTAACAATCCTGTACCTGTCACACCTACTCTGACGCATCTTATCATGACAGAAAAATGCTTGTAGCTGTTCAGAAAACGCATAAGAAAATAGCTGAGTCACAGTCTGACAGCTAACTTAGTTAGCGTTAGCAGCTCACAGTCCTCTGCCAGCTAACGTGATACACAAGGGTTAAGCAAAGTTTTTGATGATATTAAATGCTTCCATTAATCAATTATATTAAGTTAGAAAAACATCACATACTTTTTGTTTCATCTGTCATGCCATCACATTCAATGCTATCACAGTGAGACACGAAAACAACAGATTTGGTAAAGGGAACTGTCTCTGTATCAACTGCTCCTCTTTGTAAATAAGAAAGTATTTTTTGACTTACCGTACTTGACTTGATAAATTTACTATCAGGCTAAGGCTGTTTGATAAGCATTTACATTTAATAAAAAGGAAACAGAACCACAAAACCCTCCTGATAATGTAGTTTAAATAACATACAATGGGGAATGTTCTCATTTTTTTTAATATACATCCCTTGTTCTGCTTCCTAAATTAGATTTCCTCCTTCAAGAAAACTGTAAAAACCTATAGCCTATGTACTAGGCCTAAAAGAAAATGGAAACACGTTTTGAGATATAGTGGCAAATTGAAAATTTCACAGGTTGGATCCTACTCTATGTGGAGGTGTTGAAAGATAAAGCCAAGGTCATTATTGTATTTTTTTAAAAGAGGTATGGAGTGTTTTGGTTGTGCTTTAACTCAGTCATGGTGTCTGAGGATTTTTTTTGTTCTTAGCACACTTTCAAACCTGCCAGCTGATGGAACAGACTGTTTTGACGGACGCAAGAGACGGAGGAGTCATTCCTAGGGACGACTTATTTCCTTTGACATTAACAGTTAATTCTTGATTAAAAGTTGAGCAGCAGCTGTACACACACAGACACACATATGCACAGAGCATAAGTCCGTCTCAGCGGAGATGGCACTCTTTTTCCCTTCCTCCCTTATGTAACCGCGGTGACATGAAAAGGAAGGAAGATGGAGGGATTGGATGGAGGAGAGACACAGGCCTCTGGGCATCAATGGGCAGATTTAGGAAGAAAAAAAACTCAATCTCCAAAGTCCTTTTGAATAAAGAGTAAAGATTGTTCTGGGTGGAAATCCATTGCAGTGACATAATGGATCCTGTTCAGAGGGAAAAGAATATATATGAGCACGAATTGGCCCACAAAGCCTACATGCCTGTTCACCATCATGTCCTACATAGCTACACTCTTGTAAATGAGGCTCATAATTTTTTGTTAAATTGTAATTTATTTTGTTTTTTTAAAGATTGTTTTAGGCATTTTTGGTCTTTATTGACCTATTCAAATCGGAAAAAAATGGAGATGAGGGCAACGATTCAGAAGTCTGGAACCGTATTTTTATTTTCTCCCAATGTATGTACTACATCTATACATCTACTCCACAATACTTTACTTTTTCCACTTCAAATACAGTAGATAAAAACTTCACTAATTACTACAGACAGTGACATGATAAACAATATTCTGTAATGGGTCGTACTGCCTTATAAGTACTTTGGTACTATTTTGGTACTTTGGTAGTATGGTATTGCCAGTTCTACCTAGTGAAATATTTGCATAGGTCGTCCCCCGCTGCAGGTAGCAGGTGGAACCAGTGCAGTAGAATATGTATAGTACTAATGACCATCATATATTATTTTTGACAACCTATCGCTGCTCTTGCCTTGGTTAGCCATTTATCTGCTGCTGCTGACATGTTGGTTGATTGAATGATTGCAATGGTGTTTATTCTTCTCTGCTTTTATGGGACTGGTTGATTGCAAAATTTGACTTGCCTTTTTGGCATGAAGAAAGTTGTTTGAATTGAATCATTACAACTCAACCTGGTGATGAGACATTGCCCCCATTGACCTTCTCTATCATTAAACAGGAAAACAGGGAGGGGAGAGAGGGTTGAAACCGCCAGAGTTACTTCCAGCTGACACAGAGAAAACACAGGAGTGATACTTTGACTGCGCCCACTCTCACAACAGGGAGAGAAATGCCATATACACACACACACACACACACACACACACACATCACACATATCACACATCCTCATCAAAAGATTTGGCAGTGTACTGCATGCTGTCCATACCACAAACAAACAAGAAAATAGATGAAAAGATTCACACCTACATAACTCCATACTGACGCACATTCAGAAACACACACGCATTATAACGAGGTGTTACTTTGTCTCTAGGGACTATTACTAATTCATTGCACTCTGTGTGCGTTGAAGTGTCAGCAGGGAGGACACAGATTTAGACAAGCTGTTATCACCGGACACACACTTTCTCTCCCACACACACACACACACACACACACACACACACACAGATAAATGGGTAAACACAACGTTAACCATAACTCATATTTTAATGTTTTCATCACCCACATACACACCCAGATGGCGTGTATGCATGATGAAAATACATTTGTCCATCTTTTACACACTTGTGAGGAAATGTAATGTGGTTGATAGGCCAGGAGCTAGTGCTGTATGCCAAGTACTGACCTGAGTGCTTGTGTGTGTGTGTGTGTGTGTGTGTGTGTGTGTGTGTGTGTGTGTGTGTGTGTGTGTGTGTGTGTGTGTATTTGTTAATGACAGGATTATGACCCACTGTTACCATTAGCCCAGTGCTCAGCAAATTTCTTTATGTTTGTCTTAAATAACAATGCCACTGCCCAATGAAAGGCCTGTCTAAAAACAAAGTGTGTGTGTGTGTGTGTGTGTGTGTGTGTGTGTGTGTGTGTGTGTGTGTGTGTGTGTGTGTGTGTGTGTGTGTGTGTGTGTGTGTGTGTAGGCCGTGCAGTAAACTAGATTTACCGACTACAAACCAAACATTAGGCGTCCTTCTGGGTGTCGTTATCAAAATGAACAAGACGTCCTGCGCAGAGACTTTTATAAAGTGACCTTAGTTGTTACGACTGAGTAACAAAGGTTGATGCAGATATTAAAACAGACCTCTGAATCTCTTTGCTGTCAAGTAAGCACCGGAGCTTAAAACCGCACTAAAAAATGTATACTCTTCTTCAGTAATTATCTTCCAGCATATTTTCTGATTTTTATTTTCTGTTTCTGAAATTGTAGTTTGCCTAATGTTTCAACATTGTCACACTATTAACTACAACACCATTCTATAAGCAATACTATTTTATGGATGTTTGTTTTTCACATTTAAATACTTTAGGCCATTTTGTTAAAATAAAAATACATTTCTCAAACTTAGGTATCAAAAAAGTATTTTTTGGTTTCTGTACCAAAAAAAGCATTGTTAAAAAAAAAAAAAAGGTTTATGGTTTAGGATACAGTTGAAGAGGCTTGAAATATAACTCTGTTGACAATAATCACATGTCAAAAGCAGCGAGAATGTTATTATTAAATGTATGTTTAGTGAGTTTAGTTTTATTTCCTATTCCTCAAGTGCCATTAGTGGTCATTAAGAGGCTCAATAAGGTCTTTTCTTTATGGGTTGTCGAATTGAATCCTGGGAAATGTGGGACGGTACTGACTGAGGGTGAAGTAGAGTCTGAGTGGGTGAGTCAGTGCTTTTCCCTGACATTACTTTTTCCAATTTTATGATTTTGTGATTGCAAGAAAACGGCAACATAAGTAAAAAGGTCATTCATTTTAAGAAAAAAGCAATTAAGTTTGTTACAAATGAATACGCAAAGTATTAAAAAAAATAACCCCTGACCGCCACAGATATGTGATATTATTAGTTTTGCAGTTTTTCATCGCTCAATCTCTGAAAAGATCAAAACGGACTCCCCCGCCTTGACTTGTGAGGAAACATCCAAACCAGCGGGACGAATGAGTGACACCAAAGCAGCATGTGATGACCTTTGGACGTTGCCGATCCCAATCCTAGTCCCGGCGTTGTAAAGAGCAGTAGAAATGCTTGTTAGTACTTTTCGTGACTCTGCCAGAGCAGACCACTCACCCTGGTGGCTAAATGAGCAGACTGGGAATCAGAGGTGATGCGGCAGGAAAGGTACACAGGAAGCCAGGCGGGTTACTTCCTGCCATGATGCCCCAATGATAACGCATGGGCAGTCAAGACAGAACAAGTGGGAGGAGTATGTTAGATCAGATTTGTGATGTATATTGACAGGACAACATTTTAATTTTACCCCTAACTTTACGTTACTTTTCTTTAATATTTGTATAAAGTGTATGATTCGGACACCGTAAAGAACTGGCTGGGTATAAGGCCTCAGAAATCACCAACTAAAACCTATCATGGCTCTCAAGGGACAGGTTTAAAAACAGGTTTTACTGATCACCAAGTCCACTTTTGTCTTACACTCTTAAATTCCATGAGTATTCTATTGACTTGAAAGTATATTTTCCCTCTGAGTACCCATTAACCTTAACCATGTAGGATATTTCTTCGCGAAATATGGAGAAAAACAGGGTCAACACCAGTAACGTTTGTTTTAATTTTGACCGTCTTCATTTTCAGCATTCTGGTGAATTTTTCTGCATCAATTTATTGTGCAAATGCATAAACTTAATTTTCAGGGGGATGAGGGGGTTACAACCCACCCTAAAAAACCTATTATAATTTCATTTACATAAATACAGACATTTTCTCCATAACTTAATGCAGAAAAGGCACAAATTGCTGCAGTAAAATTGACCAGCATGCAGAAAATTAAGTGTTTTATATCCTCGATATTTCAACTTTGCTTAAAAGTGTTGAACCCACAATTCCCTTCTGCAAATACCTTTATTTAAGTAATTTATGTAAAGGAATTTATAATAGTTTATAACGAGGGGGGTTGCACAGACCAGTTTGGAATATTGGGGGGGGGGGGGGGGTTGTAACACCCTGTAAATTACGCCTATGTGTAAACATATTCCTTAAAGCCTTCTGCAGGACGCAGTGGGACTCTTATGAGGAAGTCTGAAATGATTTGGAGTCCCAGCTGTGGCAGATGACGATATTGGAGTATTTTAAGGAGACTTTGGCCACACAAGAAGTAGGCTGCTAATTAATGTGCCCAGTGGTCCGGACACAGGCGTGAATGCTCCTTCACAACACGTCAGATTCACTCCACGTGGCTAAATTGGAGGAAAATTGAGTGTGTGCGTGTGTTAACGTTACACATTTTTGTCCATGTGCAGCCTCTGCCTGCTGCAGCCAGTGCTGCCCCCTGCAGGAGAAGCAGGGCTAAAACAGAGACAGTGAGGAAACCACAAACTGCATCAATCACTTATGTATTCAGTATCTGCGAAGAGGCAGTGCAACTTGTATTGCGATATTTTCCTATTTCTATTCTATTCCTACAGCTCTTGATTTTTATCTTCCGCAAAAATGATCAGTTAAAACTACACTGAGGATAGATACAGTATACTTATAGTCATTTATTTAAATTAAGGGATTTGTTTACCTCTTAAGCCACTAATTGCAAACACACTTCAACACTCACACGCAATCAAGACTTTTAACGAGTTGTGACTCAGTACCAGATGTTTTCCATGATACATTAAACAGCACAATCCCAAGCACACAGTATACAGTGCCATACAGTGGCCTGCATAAGTTTACACACCCATGCTAAAGTTGATTAAAAGAGGAACAAAAAAAAAACTTTTGTAAATGGATCTTAATGTCTTAATTCAAAACATTAAGGAAAGACAGGAAGGACAGCAATTTTCTTTGTGAATGATTCATGTATTGTAAATAAATAAATGTTCTTCCTTAAAACACAGGGGGCATAAGTATACACACCCCTATGTA
>NC_045751.1:9705327-9717827 GCF_008692095.1 Etheostoma spectabile | reverse complement strand
CTCTGAGGAGAGTTTGGCAGGAAACAGCACTCCATCTAGTTCCTCTTCACCTGACAGACATCTCTAATGAATGCAAATCACCCTGCAGTGATCTGATGAGCTTGAAACAGAACAATCCTGATCACCTTTTTCTTTTGGTGTATTCCAAAGAATGTGAATACCTGAATGTCAAAGATTTGTTTAAGGTGATTTAAAAAACAGTGCAATGGTCTGCCATCATGCCAGTTTTGTTTGTTCATTCACACCAAACCAAGGAAAGCTGAAATAATGCCGCGTCCCGGCAGCAAAAGAGGTGTGATGTGTAACACAACAGGACCGGCATCTAGTGTGTCAGACCAGTATGACCCGACCCACAAATTGTCAAATTTAAACATTATAGTACTTATTTGTCAGTAAAAGGAAAGGACAGAGTTGACTGCAGGTGTGTGTGTATGTGTATGCGGTTGTGTGTGTGTGTGTGTGTGTGCGCGTGTGTGTGTGTGTGTGTGTGTGTGTGTGTGTGTGTGTGTGTGTATTTGTGAATGACAGGCTTATGAGCCACTGTTACATTAGCCAAGTGCTCAGCAGATAAGTTTATGTTTGTCTTTAATAACACTGCCAATGCCCAATGAAAGGCCTGTCTAAAAACAATGTGTTGTGTGTGTGTGTGTGTGTGTGTGTGTGTGTGTGTGTGTGTGTGTGTGTGTGTGTGTGGTGTGGGGTGTGTGTGTGTGTGTGTGTGTGTGTGTGTGTGGAGAGAAAGAGATAGAGTGGATGGGAAGATAAACTAATGTATGCAATGTTTTGGTAAGCTATTATTAACTTTGGCTACTTGGAATGCTGCTTTGTCACTTTTTGTGCCGTGCCTTTAGGTCGACTTACAGCCAACAGCAGGTTGTCCCGCCATGCCGGCTGTCCCTTTTCACACAGACGTTGGTTCAGCTCTGTTACGGCTCCGGGACTACATCCGCTGCCAGCTCGAAGGTGCAACAAATCTGTTCCCTCCATTATGTCTTTGGAACTTTCACACAGACTGTGAATCGGTCTAAAGGCACATTTGTGTGAAATGGCCTAGTGTCTCCATTTGTCCACCAGAGAATACAGACATGTCTATTTTCTTTTCACCATAAAATGTCCCTCTTAGTGCATGTTTTGGTCCCATTTGTTTTGTTTATTTGTAAGGTATTAGTATCCAGTGGTAAACTTTCTGTCCAAACAAGATATCACAGCGATACAGATTCAAAGGACATTGAATCAAATATATCAAAATATGTAGTGTTGACTGATAAATTATGTTTTTATCGTCATCACACACACACACACACACACACACACACACACACAAGCTGATAGAGAGCCAAAATACTCAAGGGAAAGTCACTTGCAGGTCAAAGCCATCATCGTTTACACGCTCATTTAATTTAGATTCCACCAAAGCACACACACACACACACACACACACACACACACACACACACACACACACACACACACACACACACACACACACACACACACACACACACACACACCAGCATGTAAACATTACAGGCAACATGGGTCACATGGGTCTAAAGGGAGGAATAGAGGACGTATCTGCAGTGTTGGAAGAAGTAGTCAGATACTTGTCTTGAGTAAAAGTAGAAATACCAGACTCTAAAAATACTCCATTACAAGTGTATTGCTCCTGCCTACAGTCCACCTCATTATGTCTGCCCTTTCTTCCTCTGCAGCATTAAACTAACAATCTGTCCTTATCACTGTCTTCCTCCTGTCTCCCTCTTTGCTTTACTGTCATTATTTATTTCACTTTGCCAAAAGTAGAGAGCAAGTAAATAAGGAACAAAACAGCAGAAAATTATAACATTTCAGAAGCTGGAGACAGAGAATGTTCAGCTGTTTTGCTTGATAAATGTCCTAATATGACTTATTTTTCTTTACTTCCTTACATCCCCCCCCCCCTCCTCTGCCTGTCCTTTTCACTCTTTGGGGCTCACACCCATCACTCCATCCATCACACGTTGCAGCCGGGGCCGATCCGGCAATCAAGGCGCCGCATTTAGCACCTCATCTGCATAAAAATTCAATGAAAACCTTTCATTTTCATATTAAACTGGGCAACAGTGGGGAGAGGGAACGAGAGAGAGAGAGAGAGAGAGAGAGAGAGAGAGAGAAAGAGGCATGCATGCATGGGTAATCGTGGAACTGAGCATGAAGTATGAGAAATACTGTGTGTGTGTGTGTGTGTGTGTGTGTGTGTGTGTGTGTGTGTACCACTAGCATGTGAATCTGTGTGTCTCATGGTTCATTTTACCAAAACTGTGTGTGTGTGTGTGTGTGTATGTGTGTGTGATATAATAATTGCTCTTTTGGAAACCAAGCACAAAACCACTCTGTGACCTATCCAGAGTCAAAATGCACCTTCAGCAACATAGTTAAACCAAGTGTATGGGCATGTGTGTGTGTGTGTGAGTGTGTGTGTGAGTGTGTGTGTGTATGTGTGTGTGAGTGAGTGAGTGTGTATACCTTAACAGGCATGTGTAAAGACATTTCAAGGGTGAAAAAGACGAACAAAGTGTGGTCTCCTGGACATACAAAGGGCCTTTCAGAGGTGATGGCACCCACATGAACACACACTTAGCGGTCTGTCTGTCTCATGTAAGACTGCAAACAAAACTTTAAACAAACTAAAAAAACTAACAGTATGTTTGTTGCAGAATTTCATTTTAAATTCTAATGTAGACAATATGTTATGTCTAGTAAAGAAGAGATATAGTATTTCCATCTGATCTAACGGTGCAGCCATGAAGTCTAATAATAACACAATAATTAATAAAAAATTTTCCAACCATGAAGCTACTTAAGGGGAAATAAAGGAGGCATAATGTATATTAAGTATGTATTTGCACTTGTGTCTTTCAAAACAAGAAGTTAAGAAGATACTTATGTTTGTTGTTAACTGTACACAATATGTTTTAATGCTTTTTCTGCAACATTAAATGTTTTCCTTTTCTAACAACCTATGAAATTCCTAAGCTTTATGTCAAACCCAAGGTATTTCAATGCTCTTGCATCTCAAAAGTGTGTGAAACCTCCACCCACACACACATTTTTATTATGATGCTCCTGCAATGCGTGACGTTCAAGAACAGAAGGCATCGGCTATAAATGTGCCTCAAAATGCCAGAAAATACAAAAGCCACAGCCACACTAAATGTATATTAAGCTGTATGTCAATAGAAACAATGCTCCCCGGTAGAGCCTCACTTATGTCAAGTGTAACATTCCTGTGCTTTTCCTATCATACAGTAAGAGGACCTCCTTGTTTCAGTACCACTCCGCGCCCTGCTCCAACTTCTCAAAACCCCAACATCAATCCCTCATTTGCCCCCAAAATATAAACCAGTGTCCCTTACCTGTCCTGGCCCAGAAAACCTCCATGTCTGTGTTCCTAAACTCTCTTCGGCACAGAAACGCTCTCCCTCATGTAAACTCGGGAGGGAAAAGTGGAGAGGGAAAGAGGAGGAGAATAAGAGCAGAGGAGGTAAACCCAGAACCTCATTCAGGCAGCGTTTCGGCAGGCAAGGATATAGAAGGAGAGGGGGGAAAAGAAAGAATAGAAGGCAAGAAAGAAGGAAGCTTTGCAGGGAAAGTATGTTTTTCTCATGGTGTGAGAGGAGAGAAAGGGAGGAAACTGAGGGTGCCGGGTGTTGTTCCTCCCCCTTCATTTTTTCGTTCTTCCTCTCCCCTCCAAACAGTTCCTCTACTCCTTCCCCTCCAGCCTTCACCTTAAAAGACTCCACAAGGGTTTTAAGATAGCTCCCGGGTGGTCAGGGCACCCGGACCATAAAGGTATCCAAGCATTGCCTGGAGATAGTTTACATGCTTCATGCACGGCCAAGTATTCCTTATATATTTCCATGGCCGGGACAATCTTGAAAAAGAAATTTTTAACCTTATTAAAACAATAAAATTTGTGTCCAATGCCAAACTTTCTGTCAATGCAGGAAGTATTTCCTTTATATGGTTTGCCACAGTTTGCGTCAGTCAATCTAAGTGTTGCGTTTCTTTTCTTAACCATGTTTCACTGTGTACAGTAACATCTACAGCGTGTTCAAAATAATCACAATGTTTTGCTAAATACTTCCCATGCACATATATTGTAGAAACAACAACAAAATATGCAATCTGGGATTTTTAAGAATCAGGCTGTAGTTGTAGATGCCAGAGAAGGTAAGTAAGTGGACTTTGAATTAAAAAAGAGGTTTGATTCCGACCTGTGGCCCTTTGTTGCATGTCACAACCCTTCTCTCTACCCTTTCAGGTCCAAGCTGTCCGATCAACAATGAAGGCCTAAAAATGCCACACACAAAAAATCATCTTTGAAAAAAAAAGGTGGTACATGATTTTGGAGTAATTTGACAACATTATGGTAAATATTTTGAGAGCACCCCCCCCCCCTTCCACTTGGCTGGCTACGGGCCATTGACTGTTAATATTATTTACGCATGAGGTTTGGCGAAGTGCAGTAAATGTATAAGTGAGTTAAAGCTGCATTCTATCTGAATGCCAGCAGGGGGCGAGACATGTGGTTGTCAAAGGAGTTGTTTTTCTTCTTTACCCTTATATGGTGTTTGGGTCAAATTGACCCATTTAAAATGTTTACGAGAAGAAAAATGTTACAAGTACATTTTTTTTCAATTAATGACTATCCTCATTTTCTGTGATAAGCATGTATTCCCGACTCAATTCCGAATATTGTTTGGGATATGACCACTTATGTTTTGTCCCTAGTAGATTTTTAACATGAATTATTACCTGCTGACCAAAAAACGAACCACACTTCCATTTTTAATTCTGTTCTAGTAGAGACTGACTGTTTGAAATTGAGATAAGACAATATTTGTTAATAGATTACGAAGTAAAATTTTATTTCAGAATAGTTTTTAAAACCCCAAATAAGTCACAGGTCAATTTGACCCGAGGGATCCGAGAGGGTCCCGAAAGTGAAGACAATACAAGGGTTAAGATTATTTTTATATATATATACACCTTTATCATAGTGATAGTGGATAGACATGAAAGGGGGAGAGAGATTGGGGGATGACACGCAGCTAGAGGCCACCCCCAATCGCTAGTTTTAAGTCTTCTGCAACACATGAATGATGTTCAGTTTTGAAATTATGGTCTCGTTGATTTTAAAATTGGCAATAAAGCGGGCGGTGTTTTAGGGCGTGGCTACGATGTGATTGCCAGTGAAAGTGTGTAACGTAACGTAGAGTGTAAGGGCTCCTCCCTCACCCCTGTCGTCTAAAACCATCATTCAGCAACTCATAGCAGATCTCCACAAACCAATGGGTGACATCGCACATGCTATGTCCATTAATATACAGTCCATGCTACAGGCTTGTTCCATAGTATAATTATTCTAACACTGTAAAAAGTGCTTAGTTGTATCAACTTAAAAAAACGAGTGAACTAGTTGCATGGATTATTTTGAGTTTTAACAACTCTTTCTGGATTGTGCTGTCAATATAAAGATAATAGTTTAGAGTACAAAAATAATTTGTCCCTCCAGCTAATTCCCAAGTTTGTAAAAAAACTAATATTAAGTTTTCCTAAGAACTATTCTAAGTCTTTACAACTAATGATCATTTTTTTGAAAATAAATTCTACTAATCTACTAATATCGACTGAAATTGAAACAATGTACAACAATATCTTCATTCAAATATTTTCTTCCCCCTTTCCTTATTTTCCATCACGTCTATTGTCAGCATGGCTCCTTTCCTTCCTCTCCTCAACAGTTACTTCCTGTAAACACTGGAGTGACCAACGGCACTCACAAATTTATGGGTTTATGGATGCATACGGTATGTGAGCATGTGTGTGTGTGTCACACACACACACACACACACACAACGAAAGAATGTTCACAACAAAAGCTATACAGCAGACAGTGAGTGTGAGAGTGCCGTGCGGAAAAAAAGGACCAGACAAAGGAAGAATTAAAGCAACAAAAACAGTGACAGGTGTTATTAATATCTAATATCTGGAGGCCGCAGTAGCCTAAGTGCTGGAGAAGCCGGCCAAGTATTGTGAGGCCGCTGAGTTTGCAGATCTCCACCCCATTGAGGGGAAATGATTAATGCTCCCTCTGTCTTTAAAATACAACAACTGAGGTTCCTCTCAGCAAGGCACTAAACTCCCGGCAGTGCCGGAGAAGCTGCTCAGTCGCTATTAAGCCTGCAGCTGAACTCGGTGGCTCCCCCCAAACTGCACGTAAAGCACAGCAGTGCAGAAAAGTAACAGTTGTGGAGGAAAGAAGGGTTCTGCCCAGGGTCCTGCTCTCATGCATTTTGAGCTCTTTGAGACGCTAGAGAAATGCATAAGGTGTTTTCACTGCAGGCACAAGAGCGAATTATCCATCGTTGCTATGAAACCAGAGGAGAGTAATGGATTACATGTTTGACCATACATCCCTTGCTCTTCCTGTACACACGGGGAAGAGTCTTTGAGCAAAAGTGTGTGTTTGAATGGGTGAAAGAGAGGCAAATTGTAAAAAGGGCTTAATAATGCAGCATTATTTGGATGTTGCAGTGATTACAAATATGCTGACTGTGACCTGTGCAAGCTGAATAATAGGGAGACTACGGGTGATTAGATTTTTTTAAGGCATTTTGCGAGCCAAACATTTCTTTGCAGGGATGGGAATAGTCGCCGCTGTTTTTGCCAATGTGCATGTAACCCTCTAAGCTTTATAACTGTGACTCAGCAACAGTGAACATTTATCAAGTTTCTCTTATTTTTCACAAGCACAAACCTCTCCAAACTTATATTTCCACTAACAAGCCAGTACTGTGAGGAAGTACTGGTTCAGTGAGAAGAGTTTGACCACACAGAGGAAACAGGATGACTGCAGGCGTCGGTGAAATTGAGACCTTTTATTTTACGACGAGACAGTTTCACCTTTCAATCCGCAGAGACAGCCGTTTCTGAACCTTGTAATCATCGGTTTAAAAGGCTTTCAGTGCAGTTTTACTCAGGTCAGTAAACTCGGAGAGGCCTATCTTGCACCCGGCGCAGCGCGGCGTATAGCCCGATGCAAGTGTCTTTGCTATTTTACCGACGCAGTTGTTAATTTCCCGTCCCGCGCACACGTCGCTTAAATAGCAAATGCACCAAAGATGGGCGTGTTGGTCCTGCAGGGAGGTGTGTTCAGGTGTGTTCTGGTGCATTCTTGGCGTATTGCTAAAGTGATTGCGCCGTAAAGTCAATAGTGCAGCATTTCATTGAATTTTACCAGCGCGTTAGTAAACTTAGGCTTTTGTTAGCATGTTTGACGCATGCTCTGATGTGGTTATAATGAATTTTTGGATAAGTGTGAGATACTGTTTTATACATGTCTTTTAAATCTTCTGTAGAAGTTACTTTTTTCAGTTTTTCTCATGTGCTCTTTTCTTTTCCTTCAACACAATGTTACATCACAAAAAAATAACTTTTGAACCTACATTTTGTTCATTTTAACAGATTACACTCTAGGCTTATTGTGTTCTTCCTGAGTTAAAATGCAAAGCAAAGCTTCAGTTCCATCTTAAAGCAGCATCTGCTCCTAATGGTCTCCATCTTCTTTTGTTTTTCTTTTGTTGTTTTGCAACACACCATTAATTTTGATGAGGTAGAAGAGAGATATAAGCTAATAAACACCTGCAATACCACAACATCAGAGACAAACAGGACTGAAACAAGTCTGAGATAAGTATAAGGAGTTTCAAGATCGGTAGATCAACAGCAACACAGCGAACACCTTATAGGATGTGATGCATTGCTGTGGATTTTATTAGCCAATAGTATATAAAGGGGTTAAAATCAGCACAACCTTAAAGGTCCCATGGCATGAAAATTTCACTTTATGAGGTTTTTTAACATTATTATGGGTTCCCCCAGCCTACCTATGGTCCCCCAGTGGCTAGATTTGGTGATTGGTGTAAACCGAGCCCTGGGTATTCTGCTCTGTCTTTGAGAAAATGAAAGCTCAGATGGGCCGATCTGGAATCTTGCTCCTTATGAGGTCATAAGGAGCAAGGTTCCCTCCTCTTTCTCTGCTTTGCCCACCCAGAGAATTTGGCCCACCCATGAGAGAGAGAGAGACATTATGGCTTTCAAACGAGCAAAGTGGCAGTTGGACAAGGCCCCCATGGTGGCGTTTAAGGAAAATAAAAGAATAATACTAAGGAGGGACAAACGTGTAAATGCACAGATGGACATACTTTGTGTTTGTATAGAAAGCTGCCCCCTTCCAAAACGTGAACAGTGATCTTATTGAAAGTAGGTCACCACTGTCTTTTACTAATCATGGCCTGTCTCCTTACTGAGCCGCTTCCAAAATATATGCATTAATGCATAAAACTACACATCTAAAAATGAGAATGCTTGGGATGCTGGGAAATAAGGAGTAGCCACATTAACAAATGTACCTTTGTGTCTCTGTGACATCACAGTTTCAGCTTGCAAAAACTTGAGAGCCGTAAGCGTGAGTGACACGCCCGACTCGCTGCAAACAGATCAGTAGGCGACACACACTCTGTTGGTGATGAATGGACAAACCAGTGAATGCGCACGCACGCACGCACACACACACAAACACACACTTTCTGGCCACTGTCAGAGTGCCAAATGGCATTTAATCGACCTGCTTTGAGACCTATACGGTTGCCATGGCAGCAGCAGCCTCGGCCACACACTCCCAGGCCCTGTTTCCTGTCTCTCTTTCAGCATCTTCCATCTTTCTCTCACACATCTCTTGTCTCGCTGCTGCTCTTCTCACGTCTTCTATCTTTTCCTCAGATCTCTCAATCGCTCTAAACCCTCCTCCTCCACCTCCACCTCCTCCTTCTAGCCTCCATCTAATTATCTCAACACACACCCCTTCTCTTTTCCCTCGCTCTCTTTCTCTCTCCTGCTGCAAGGGTGCTGGCCGTGCTGAAAATGACATCATCAATCTGAAAATGTATGAATGAACATGTTCGGTGTGTGTGTGTGTGTGTTTGTGTGTGTGTGTATGTGTGTGACTATTAGCACTGAGAGTGAATGGAAAAAGAAGAAGTAGAAGAAAGGTATCGACAAAAGATTGTATTTTTGAACATAGTAACTGGAACAATGGAAGAGATTTATCAGGTGATCAGTAGGACAACAGTTGCTTAGCAGCAGAAGAGAATGTGAGTGTACACATAATTATATGCCAAAATTAACCTGAGAGTCGAAACAGAAAGACAGAGGAGATGAGGGAGTGAAAGAGAAAATGATGAGGGAAAATGATGGAAAGATGAGAGGAGAGGTATAAAGGGAAGAGCGATGACATCATGTCATCAGACTACATGAGAAGACAACATATGAAACCTGAAAAAAAAACTGATAAGGAATTTGAGGTGCGTGGTTTCTGTCGCCTCCATGAGGAATTCTAAGTAATGACAAAAACACTGTCAGCGCATCCACATGATACAAGTCTTCTGTGACCCTGCACCGCTGATTTTTAACATTTTATTGTTAACTTATTGTAATTGTCATGCAAATTTGTATTTGCCGTTTCAATTTTAATTTGTGAAGCACTTTGAAAGGTGCTACACGGATATGGTTGAGTAGAAAAATCGAAACTTGCAGTCTTACTTCCTGCAATAAGAGCAAAGGTAAACCTTTATATTTATATTAGAGACGTTTAGCATATGACATCCTTATATTTGTTGGTTTTTGGTTCATTTCCCTAAAAAGAAAACTGAAATCTTGAAACAACAAAGTATGTCAAAGCGAACAGGGATAAACTTCAGTGATTAGGAATGTTAAAAAACACGGCATCTGAGGCTTCAAGGTATCAAACGCAAAACAACAAAAGTGTTTACAAGATCTTTCCAATGATGTGAGGTGTCCTAGGCTCCGAGTTTTGCTATGAAACATGACGTTGGATGAAACAACAAACTGTTGACGCCACACGTCTGTCACACCAGTCCAAAATCGTCTAGTCTGATCTCAGCATGAGAGGAGACATAAAGAGAGATGTGTGTTAGTATAACAGAAGGGACCAGGTGGAGAGAACGTATCAGGGATAGAGAAAGGAAAGAGAAATAAGTTAGCATTTCCATTTTCCGTTTGTTTGTAATAAACAGAAGAATTCATAATAGAAATATAGAAGAAAAGGGAAGTTAATGGGAGCATTAAGGGTTTAACAGACCAAGCAAAGAGGAAATGAAAAACTCCCCCGACAGACAATCACAGGCCTGCCCACGCTGTTTGATTGACAGGTGATTTGTGGGTGGAAGCACCACAGCGATGAGGACACAGCCACCAAAAATGGTGGGCAAAATCTATGATGCGTTCTAGGCAAGTCCCGCCCTACGAAGCAGCCCGATTGAGGTTGGGGTTAGGCACTGACCTTGAGTAGTTAGGGTTAGGGTTTGGTCGGGGGATAGAGGGGGGATGCAGGGGATATGTCTCCCCCAATATTTAGAAGAGGTAGATTTGTGCCCCCTTAAAAATATGAAAGACAGCCCCAAAAGGCTTAAAAAAAAAAACTGAAAACATGTATATATCCTTTTTTAAGATGATGTTTTGTGCATTTTAGCCCTTCATTTGTATAGGACAGCTGATGTAAAAGGGGTGAGAGAGGGGGAATGACCTGCAGCAAAGGGCCGCATGTTGGAGTCAAACTCACGGTTGCTGCGTCAAGAAGAAAACCTCTATATATGGGCGTGCGCCCTTATATATCATTCTTGCCCGTAAATATGTCTCCCAACGATTTCAGACACCCCTATAGTGAACCGTACCATCTTAACCCACATCTCTTTTCTTACTCACATATGATGTTTTGAATGTGCAGAAAGTCTAACAATACAGGAGGATAATTAAAGACATCGCACCATACATTGATGCAGAAAAGGCACATATTGTTGCATAAAAATTAACCAGAATGCTGGAAATTTGGAAGTGTTTGACACTCAAAATTTTCTGGGGGTTTACCCCCGACCCAAATGGTGCTTTCCAATGTTGAAACAAAACCTAGCTTGGAAAAACCAATTCCAACTTGGTTGAGATTCTGGAAGCATTGCGGTCATGGTTAAAAAACAAAACAACGTTGACATGAGGTGAACAAGGTTCTCAACACTTAGTACAACCAACCCTCCACCTTGACCACTCCCTATGATGTTTTGCTGCGTCATAAAAACATCCTAATTCTTCTGTCACTGAGACAATAATCCTTATTCACAACTGCCACAAAAGGTCCGTGCAGGTAAAAACATCAGCATGGTTGTTTGAAGTGTTCGACTAAATGACCGACGCTTCTGTTTTTCGCCTTCATTTATGAAAAATGCACTTCCTCTTTCCACCCATTTCCTTCCTAAACCCATTGCACCATATCACCATGGTACCTGTAATCACAGTAAATGACACAATGTGGAACATAACGCAGCACCTGCTGACAGTAATGTGACCATCACCATGAATGTGCTACAGACGCTGACTGAATGCAAGGTCAAATGTATGGGGTAAAGAAGCGTCTTTTGCTGATTATTGCACCACGGCAGGTGTGAGCGGGCTGCTTGGCAGTCGGTTTGTGTTAAAGCTTACATACATATGTACTGCACTGCACACACACACGCACAAGCACACACACACTGTTCTCCAGGGGATATGCACATAGTGTGTGCGGACAGAGAAAGCGAGTGAGCATATGGGTGTTTACTCTCAGTTGGCAGTGTGTGCACTGTGCAGCTCTGCAGCATGACATGAACCCTTTGCATGTGTGTATTTAATCCATTCTCTTCCTCCTCTTCCTATCCCATCCTCCCTGTCCTTCATCACGCCTGCCCGTCCATCGTTCCTCTCCAGCCTCTCCAAAGTAAATCACTCATGCACCTATATTTCCCTCTGATTTTCGCTCTTCCTTTACCCTCGCTCTCATCCTTTCCTCCTCTTCCTCTCTCGTTTTGCTTCATCCTCTTCCTCACCTCCCACTGTCCCCTCTCCAACTCCATCATCTCCCTTCCTTCCTCTTCCTCCTCTCCTGCTTCATCGCGGAAGTGAGTAATAGGGGCAGATTTACAAGGGCTGTCATCTCCGCTTCTCTCTCGTTTCCCTTCCTCTGTCTCCATTTCTCTCCCTCTTTCTTTACCTCGCTCGCCCTCAGAGATAATTAAAGAGCCCACTAGTAATCCCATCCAGCCGTGCAGCCGAGCAATCGCACACTGTTACACACACACAAACACACGTAGGCAGGGGACTGCAGCATGTGGTGTGGTGTGTAAAAAGTGTGAACCATAAAATCGTATTATTTGCACACTCAGCAGCAGCAAGTACAATGAAAACTACAGTTGATGAGGACGCACACAGAAGCACACAAACACACACACACACACACACACACACACACACACACACACACACACACACACACACACACTGTACAGTCTCTCAGCACAGTTACACGCCAAGAGGCAAAAAACCAATTGACCTAGTTCATTCAAACCTAG
>NC_045751.1:9610327-9700327 GCF_008692095.1 Etheostoma spectabile | reverse complement strand
ATCCTTCCTCCTCTTCCAGCTTTGTCACCACTCCTCCTCCTCCTCCCTAGTGCATTACATCCTGATAGAAAAAGGTGCTGAATGTACGGAAGAGATGTGCACTAAAATATCAACCGTCTAGAAGAAGACATCACACCCACACAACTCTATTTAGTGCTGGCATGAAAATTTAGGAAATTACAGTCTGGTTCTGAAGATAAGATATAGCATTATTTATCCCAAGGGAAATTTTTATTGGGCGTAATTTTAAGACGTTCCACTTGTCCATTTATTGGGAGAACAATCTATATTTCTTCTCAAATATTGCTTTATTAATCACTCAAAAATGTGTATTCAGTACTTGCAAAGTTTCACCACACACCAAACCCCCCAAAACCTATACATGCAGAATATGATGCATTGTTACAGTTATTTAAGCTGTGACAAGATTAATAATCTAATTCAATATTAATATGCTTTTCATAGCAAGTCTTGCGTACTCTGGTTCTACCACAGTAAGCAGAGTCATGAGATAAACAGGTTTTCCTTTCCACATAGATGTCATCATGACTGAAATGATACCTCACCTTAATAAAATCTTGTCTGATTGCAATTTTGACTTGGCAGCTTCTACATATCACGTCAGTTGACATTTATTTCTCTGGAAACACGCCAATACGCTAACCAAAAATGAGGAAATGAAGATCAGCACAATGACTTCCTTCCAGAGAAATGGACTTAGTGGTTTTCTTTGGAGATTTACTCGTACATCTCTGCAGAGAGTAATGACTTCACAGCTCATCTCCTCTCTTCTCCACAGACACATCTTAGTAGATTCTTCTTCTTTGATTAGGATGCATTACGGCTTCTTCTTTTTTCTACTTGTAGGACAGATGTTTCTCTGTCTTTATACTCCCACAATTCACAGCTGAGGCCGGATTGGAAGAGTTCACCCAGTACTTTTAAACCTCCAAGGGCTGCAACTTATGGATTCATCCACCGACTATCTCCTTAATTAATCAATTAATTGTTTAGTCCATAAGAAGTTAAGAAAACAAAACCAGAGAAAGCAGTAGATCCTCAGATAATGTTGGAAACGCTGATTTTAGCAGGTATAATGTTAACTATGTTATTTTCAAGCTAACATTCACTAAATAGCAAAGACAAAGTGCATCTGAGGCTGATGGGAAGGCCATTATCTTATTTGGTCCTACATTTTGACCTGGTGATGAAGCAAGATGAAAGGTTAGGGGAGCTGCAATGTTGGGGGGGGGGGGTTATAAATGTCTGCACCAAATGTCATAGCAATCCATTAAAAGTCATCATGACGTTTTACTCAAAAGTGCAAAAAGTGGGGGGCGCTTGGATAGCTCATCTAGAGAGTGTGTCCCATGTACACAGCCTCAGTCCTTGTTGCAGCGGCTGCGGGTTTGGCTCCGGCCTGGGGCTCTTTGCTGCATGTTGTTCCCCCTCTCTCTCCCGTTTCAAAATCTACGGCTGTCCAATATTATAAATACCCCAAAAAATTATCTTTAAAATATGATAAATAAACTGCAAAAGTGGACCTCATAGAGGCACTATAGAGGAAAAGTCTGCTGATCAACAAAGTCATCCTCAGGCAATAGTTTCTATAATATCTTACAAAAAGTAATGCACCATTTTTTGTGTTTTTTCATACAAATGTCAAGCAACATGAGCAATCAGTACGTCTGCTCAAGCCTCTACAGTGCAGAATGTTTAGGCAATAACAATGCTGCCTGGTTTAGGAAAAAGGTTTTTGTTAATTAAGTACGACTGAGACGTAACAAAAGTAGGATGAAATAGACGTTGACTTTTGGTCCAACACCCAGCCGCTGGGTGAATGTTGTGTTGGACTCATCCATCCCCCCTGACCGCCTCTTCCCTATGACTTGCTCAAGGACCCTTTGGCAGGTGGATGGCTGCACTCTTTTTCCTTTCGCAATGAGACACAGTCGTTAATGCTCCCCGGCGTATGAGAAACATATTTGCACAGTGAAATCTGCTGGGATTCCCTATTACAAATATCCCTAAACCAGCACTAATCCGGGTTCATCTCTGGGCCTCCCACAAAGATCGCTATTATAGCTTTTGCCCATATTCGATCGCCCGCCGCTTATGTAACTGGTGTCGAGGCCCGGCGGGAGTTGGGATTGGGGTTGGGGGGGGGGGAGCGCTGTTAGAGCATGAGCTGTTCCCTTTTTTTGCTGATTTGCCAGCAATTTTTGCAGAACATCTCGTTAAGTCGATAGCACCGACCGCCTCGACTTCACGCAAGCGGCTCCGTCTTGTCACCCATCACTGTGAATAACAGGGACTTTGCTCTCTTTCTACCGCCTTTCAGGCTCTGTGTTATGCTGACAGCTCATTCTATCACACGCTCTGCTCTTCTGTCTTTGAACCACTAAGTCTTCTCTTTAGTATACTTGACTCGTTTTCCATCTGTACCAGCCTTTTATTTTCAGTCCCTTTCTTCTGTCTGTCCCAGAAAAAGCCAGACAAGGTGGGTAAATGTGACATTCCCACTCTCTTTCTCTGTCTCTCGCCCTCTTTCTCATGTCACATTCACGCGAGGATGACCAGAAGATCTTTCCGTTCTCACACGGGTTCACAAGGACGATCTCTTTCTGTTTTGCTGGCCAAATCTCACCAGAGCAGCCATAATGTTTGCTGTCCTCTTATCTTGTTCTCCTGGCCCGGCCTTAAACTAACAGGCCAAACCTTCTCATAACAAGCCAGCGGTTGCTTTGGGAGAAACAAGGGATTAAAAGAAGATAAACAAAAGATCTCCCTCCTTTTCTTTCTCTTTAACAACTGTATTTGTTTACCTCTGTCTTGGCCTGTTCAATAGGTCTTCCATCTTCAAAGAGCCGCTACGAGGAAAGAAAATGTTTTAACGTTCCTGTTTGTCCAGTTCAAACAAGTGAAAGGTAGACGGAGTACAACATTTTGATTTTTTGTTTCAGCCACACAGAAGCAGAGTTAAGGTGTGAAAACTTGCTTGACCTGCCTTCTTCTTCCAAGGAGCTGCAAATATATCAGGTTGAGGAGTACAGACTGATTCTTCCAAGTAAATTAAACATCGTTTCATGTCTCTGATTCCCTTTCTGTACACCAAATCTCATTATCACCAGAGAAAATTGATTTTTTTATGTTGAAAATCACACTGACGTGTTGAAGTTACTTAAGGACAGGCGAAAGTAGAAAGTAGACCCCTTGCTGAGTTTATAAAATATGTCCAAGCAGTGAATTTTCGTCATGCTGTACGCTGCACGACAAGGAAACGTTTAATGCCAGCAGTGAGAGGTAACTGTCTGACTTCATTCTCTCAGAAATCATCCAAAAAGACAGCCATGAACTACTTTTCTTCTTCTTAGCAGCTGGTTGGGACACAGAAGTGATTCAGTCAAACTTAGCTACTCAAGCTTTCAATGGATTTGAATCTTGTACCTCATTTTCATTGAAACTCGAGTGCGTCAGTTAATGGGGGATGGAACCAACTACTGGTCATCAGGTCACACCAGAAAGTGGCACAGCGACCTTCTCCTGTGCGTCCTGTTGCTAGAGGCATGACGACGTAGGTAACTTGGTGAACTGTAGCTGCTAACACGCTGATGGTGCAACAAAGTCCTCTGTTTTGGACTCTCAAAAGAGTTTTTTTTTTCTCAAAGATTAGGCCCATTTGCTACAGTATTGTTCAACTCCATTCATTTGTATGTTTAAGTTAACCAAAGTTGACTTGTGGATTTACTTTGCTACCAAATAACGTTGGTACCGAAACCCTTTAAATGCTGATGTGGCTTTTTAGTTGAAAATACATAAAACAAAATCTGCGTGTTGCAGTGTTTAAACACGAAAACTATGGGCTTCTTCAGGCTGCGTGTCGCTGAAATGGAATATGTAAACAGGAAAACTAACTTGTGATGACATTATAATGAACCGTGACTCTCAACCTCAACAAGAAGTCCTTAAAGTGCTCGGAAAAACAGAAATTTGAACATCTAAGAGGGAAAACTCCGCCGACACAGCTGAAACATACATAACAACCACTAAAGGGACCTTCAAGTAAGACTGTTTTGTCTACTGATGGAAGTTTTTTTCAGAGCAATTGCTCTCAGGGGAATTGGTTGGGTCTTCGTAAATTATAAAGTGTGGTCTAGGCCTACTCTGTCTATCCTGAGATAGCTTAGCTTAGCTGATTGGGGGGGGAACTTTGAAACTCCACATTTCTACGACCATCTAAAGTCAACAAGTAAGCTGACTTTTAGGTCACGAAACACACTTCATGTTAGAAATAGCACCCATGTTAGACCAAATGTGGATAGAAAAGTAATATTTGTTCAAACACCAGTAACAAAAACTCATCCCTTTAAAATATAATGTATTCCATTTCAGGTAACTGACACATTTTCCTCTGTAACCTAGTGAACTTAAGATCAGTTGACCCAGTTAAAATTGAAAGCTGTAGGAAACATTCTAATGCAACGTAAACATTTAAAGAGGTAATATAACCATAAAGCCATAAAAGCTGACCAACCAAACACTTATCAAGGCTCAAAGTCTGTAATAGTATCACATGGCCTCTGCAGACACTAAACTCTCAATGCAACAAGCAAAAATCACAGCGAAGCATGCATCAACACACACACACACACACACACACACACACACACACACACACACACACAGACTCTTACAGTACAGTACCTTAAAGTGGATCAGACAGCAGGTTCGGAGTTCAAAGTTTATTTTGTGACAACTGCAACAAGTCAACTCTGAGTCCCTCTGAATCCAAGTGAGTATGAACCGAAATGAGAGAGTAAGAGGGAGGAGAGAGGGAGGGAGGGATGAACAGATTTGTGGGCAGAGAAACAGAAACAGAGAGAGAGGAAAAGAGGCAAAGACAAAAAGGGGAGAGGAGGAGCAACACTAACAAAGAATAAAACAACTCAAATCAGAATATAAACGCGCCACAAAGGATGAAAGAAAGAGGAAAATATACAGGGAGAAAAGAGTAGCCTATGGGGATGAAATTACGAGGAGAAAGAAAAGGAGTTTGCCACAAATGGTGGCATATATTCACACACACACACACACACACACACACACACACACACACACACACACACACACACACACACTCTGACCACTCCGACAGAGCAGACATCTGGCCCAGAGTGGATTATGGGTAATTAACTGTTTTTTAATGATTCCCGCTGAGCAAGGACTCGGACAGGACAGGAACACAGATTACACTCAAAATGTGTGTGTGAGTGTGTGTGAGTGTGTGTTCATGCGCCCAGAGAGCAAACCAGGGGAATAACTGAGATTACACTGTGCTCCACTGCAGGGACACACACAAAAATGCAGTATTAAGGGCTAAGGGTTGGTTTAAGGGTGTGGTGGTTAATTAATTTTTTATTTTATTAATTAGACATTAATGTGTGTGTGTGTTTGTGTGTGTGTGTGTGTGTGTGTGTGTGTGTGTGTGTGTGTGTGTGTGTGTGTGTGTGTGTGTGTGTGTGTGTGTGTGTATGACCCCAAAGCCAAATGCTGAAGATAGTGTCAACCCAAGAAATCAAAGCAATGAGCAGTGAGGAAGAAAAGACACACCTGAGGGGTGTCTGCAAAAACGGGAGCCTCATGTCAGTGTAGAATGAAGTAATCTGCAACTATTTTGATAATCCTATAATCGTTTCAGTACGTTGTCAAGCAAAAATGCCAAATTCTGTGTTTTCACGTCCTGTTTATTATCTTCCTCAATTGTTGGTCAGAAAAACCAGCAAACTGAAAAAGTCATGTGAGGCTCTGAGAAATTATAATAGTCATTTTACACTATTTATATAAAAAAATGTATGTATAATACAATTAATAGATTTATCTAGAAAATAATGAGTAAATTACAGTTGAAATCATGTGGGTTCTCTATGGAAGACTCAATAATACATGCAGGAACAAGAGAAGCAATCCCACATCCGGTAGAAGAAGAAAAACAAACACCAAGTAAAATAAAATGAAACTGCAGAGAGTTTAAATCTCACTGGAGCTGTATCCTCATGGGATCTCTGTCTCGACACATTTTTACAAACTAAAGACAGCTGTACTGTAAGCTGTTGAAATCATCGATTTCCCTGAAGTAGAACGAGCCATGTGAAACGAAATCCCCTTGGTGATATCAGTCCTGCTCACGCAGGGCTCAGGAGAAGCACTTTGGATGGCTGTCGAGACGACAACGCAAAGAGAATACTCTATGAGAAACTTCTTATCTATAATTTACGTTGACGGTGCCACATTGACAGACTGTAATCAGGAAACTCAGAGACTTCTGAAAAGAAAATACAACAGCCATTTTAGCAGCATTGTGAAGCTTTTTAGTTGTCGAACTTGCCACAGCTTTAAGCAGCATTTTGAGCCGAACGCTACGGGCCGGGGTGTACTTTATCAGATCTAGATCATACAATGTGTTGTTCGACCACATTGGATATCTATCCATCCGCTTTCCCCCACTTATCCGAGGCCGGGTTGGGGTGCTAGAAGGCTAATTTCCCAGCTCCCAAGGCGTTCCTAAAGCCGCCTACACATGATAAGCGAATTACTTTCTGCGCACCGCTAGGTGGGGCGCAGGTCAAAGCGTGGAGAGCAAACAGCAGAGCAGGTATTCAGTTCAATTCAATTTTATTTATAATGGCAAAAGTAGCATTACATGGCATTTAGTGGGACAGTGGCGAGGAAAAACTCCATTTTAGGGAGAAACCTCGGACAGACCCAGGCTCTTGGTAGGCGGTGTCTACTAAGTCTACTATTCGTCAGCAAGCGTGGCAAGGAAGCTATTTCTCGTTGCTATGAAACAATTGGCTGTTATTTCATTGGTTTTCAAAGGTCAGCTGCAACAACGTCAAAGTTGAAATAATTTGAACTTTGAGTGCAGCGCAAAGCGTCAAATCCGAGCGGTGCATATGTCGCACATAGTCGGGCGTCACCGCCCTCCCCGTAGGGAATCAATGGAACCGCCGGCTTTAAGCGGTTTTGCTGCCTATGATATGTAGACGGCTTAAAACGTCCAAAAGAAACCCACAAGGATCCTGATCAGACGTACAAACTACCTCAAATGGCTCCTTTCGACGCAAATTGCAAGCGTTTATACTCGCAAAAAAAACACAATCAAAGGTGGGGTGAAAAGACATAGGCGGGGACAGGATGCCGACAAGATTAAAATCCCAGCAACAGCAGCAGATACAAAAGGGCAGAGACAAAAAAAGAGTTTGTCAGCTTCAGAAAGTTACAGAAAGTGTTAAACGTAGCCAGCGTGGGTTTCCAAATTTGACCATCTGATGGAGTGTACTGGCCCCTTTAACATTTATGCATAATATAATGCCAGCATAGTAACATGGCTACAGTAAACTACAACCATACCATGATATCTTAGAGTGTTAACAAGCTAAAAGTTGTCATTTTAGCCATGATGCTAGAAATAATTTGTACTTTTTACTTCACAGTATATTGTCTACACTGTGTCTTGCAATGTCCTTCTGGACTGTGTGTAATCTTTGTCCACATTGGTAAAGTATATATCCTGACAACTATCTTTTTTTTTTTTTTAGATACTCTCTGCACAGATTTGAAGATTGAAAACAGTCTCTTGGCTGCCGAGGTGACTTTAAATCTGTCCTTCATCAGTCGTCAGTTAACAGCCCGAGTACAACATATTGTCCCAACTTCTTCCACTTTATCTGCTTTTCTGACGATTACTGTCCCCTGCAGTCTTAAGCTTGCATTAATGCGTGTGTGTGTGTGTGTGTGTGTGTGTGTGTGTGTGTGTGTGTGTGTGTGTGTGTGTGTGTGTGCACGTGCTGTTGGAGGCTGTTAATCTGCTAATCCAACCCCCAAAGAGCCAGATTACTGTTTGATAAGAAAATATAGGAGGCATTAAAATATATTTGTGTTCCTTTGCTTAACCCAGTCTGATCCAGACAATACTTTTATCTCCAAGACAACTTAGCTTTTCATTGATGGAACAGTTTAATATTATATTATATGAAATGATATGCTCTAATGTGCATATACATGCATTGTCAGTAGAAACCTTTTAACTAAAACTGTCGGTTTCAGTTAAAAATCCATGATGACAACTGCCAGAAAACTATCACAACAAACCTTCCTAAAAGGTGAAACAAACAGCAGCTGGTTTTCATTTGTGTGTATTTTCATTTTGGAGCAAAACATTTCTTGTAAACCACAGAAAGAGGAAGGACATTTGTTTTGTTGGCCCAAAGTCTGCTGCACATTTATTAAATTTTATCACACCCACTACAACTGCGGTTCTCCCTTGGACAAGCCATACAAAAGGGAGATTTATGCTCTAATACAAGTATGTTTGATGGTAGATTTGGCAAATATAAAGTACATTAAGGTTAACTTTCCCACATCCAATAAGCACTCAATGCTTTTTCATGGGAGGCATCTGGGAATGTTTTCTAATATCAATTACATGCAGATACTTCATTTTAATGGAGTTTCTTTTCTAATAAAACACAATGTGTTTGATATCAGAGATGATTGGCCATGTAAGGAATGAACAGCTGTACTCACTTGAGTGATAACTGTGTGTGTGTGCATGTGCGTGTGTGTGTGTGTGTGTGTTAAACCACTACATTCTACATTCCCAGGCTTGTCCATTTGTTCAGCTACTCACGGCCAAAAGCTGCTTATTGGATGACCCCAAACACGAGGCTACAAAAGCAACACAGGACAGACTTCACCACAACTGGACTATACCATGTTAGTTTTCTGTTGCTAATGAGCAATGTTGCCAAAATGCAGCTTCATTGTGTTGGTGTATTTTGGCAACACAATAAAGGGTTAGGGTTAGTCAATAAAAAAAGCTTAATTTTATTGAATATTCAAGCCATTTTTTCACTGAAACTGGAATAAACCCCCTCAATTGTGAGCAGAAGTCCCCCCCAAAAAATTCTTTTAACAAAAAAGAAAGAAAAAAGGAAAAACTATTCGGCTGTTGTAAGTCTGTGGTGTGAGAGAGTGGGGTTACGTAAGGGAAGTTCTGGCTCAGAACCCCAATCTAGTTATATAACTCTGGTTTGGGATAGATAACGTGGTCATGGTGATGGTGTGTGTGAAGGGTGGGTGGGGGGGGGATAGTGGAGGAGGAGGACCACATGAGGCTGGGGAAAAGGATATGAATCCACATCTCTCTATCTTTCTCTATTTTGTCCATTTCTCACATTTAATCTCTCTCGTCTTTTTCTTCTCTCCATCTACACCTTGATTTCATCATCTACCTTCTCCACTTCATCCTTCCAGCCTCTGTTCCCCCCCCCCACCCCCCACTCTTCTGTCCTTCTGTCGCTCACATAGGAGAAGTGTTTATTCTTGCATCCATCGCCTACTGTGTGACAGGCGTGCATGTTAGCATCCACATATCCACAGACAGAAACCAGACGAAAAGAGCAGAAAATAAGAAGGGAAGAACCATGAATGGAAATAAGGGTTAAGGACAGAATGACTGTGGCAGCTTGGGTATAAACAAACAAGGCAGAACACATACGTTCAAAGTAATAGCGCTTGTTTTTTGGGTGTTCAATTCACAGCGCTCCCTCGTCTGCCTGAGGTAGAAACATCCTGAAGGCAACAGTCAGACACTTGACATGCTGATGTGTGCCTTCACACTGTATTACACAGGATTCAGACACAGTGCAATGTGGTTTAAGACACCATACAGTACACATGGACTTTACATTACTGCAATGAACATTTTCTACAGTGAGCGAATCAGCGTGTAGTGACAGTAAGCAAATATCAAAGGGTGTTCAAGCAATTTAATGCATCATAAAGTTAGGTTAGAAATTGATGCAACAGACGCTGAGATATCTTGAATTTTAGTTCCAAATTGTTGTCTAGGTTAAAGAGGTACCAAAGCAATTTATGATTATGCTTACCTAACAATTTGTGTATTTGTACTCACGGTTTGATGCATGCAGCAGCACGCAGTATGCAGATTAGTCTCGCATTTCCCGCTCTATTTTCACAGCGCTGTGGACGAAGGTCTTGCTACACCACACATACATTCCAGGATAGGAGATAAAAACGCTCTGGGTTGTTTGCATTACTTTAAACCAATCAGAATTGTTTTGGGGCTGAGCTAGGGTTCGGTAGCAGAGACGGTGACCCTGCAAAATAGTCTTAGGACGGAACGTGTTTTGGTGGAACATTTGCCCCCCCCCCGCAAAAGAAAAGGCCACACACAGTAACATGAGCTATTTAAATGAGCTGGATACACGGTTAAACGTAATTTGCTCTTAGTGGTGTATCATCCTGTGTAATGTTATAGCATTGATTTTCTTTCTAGACCACTATACCATTACTATTGCCTATGCAGAAGATGGGACCAAATGTATGGCATGCTTTGAAAAAGGTTTGGTATTTGTGGTTTGACTAAAATGTGCAAAAACATCAGAATAATCCTGCAAATAACTTTTGTACTGCTATTTGTATGTAAGCCTTCACTACCCATCCTTCACTATAAATCTTTACTTTCACTCACCGAGAGACATCTACAACATCTGCACCTCACCTACAAACATTTCACATTGTCTTTGCTTATGCATATAGATACTGTAACATCTGCAGCTACAGTATGTTCAATTTTTTTCAATCTATGATACATACTGTTACGCAATACAATATCCCTGATTGGTGCAGATGTTCAGAATAAAGCTAGACTGTCCAGATTGTTGCCAATATGTCCAAAGAATGTGGGCCCGACGCTTGACTCAATGCTTGAAAACAATGCTGACTTCAGCTGCTAGGATAAGATCTCTCACACATGCTTTTGGCTAATATCAGCTTTTTCTTATTTAACATACTGTGTTTTGGTTTAACAGGCTGTAAAACAAGTTAATTTTTTCAATTCAAATGCAATATAATGTTCAAAACAGTTGGATTGGTGCTGATGAATATGAATCTGTCAGATGCTGAAATGCAAGCAATGAAATTAAACCAACTGCAACTGTTAAGAAGTCCTCCGATGGACAAAATATGCCCATTATTCACACAGTCCCTGTCAGTGAAACATCAGCAAATGTGTTTCCAGGCATTTGAACAGTTATTTGCAATAAGTTAACAAAATGGCAAGATAAAGTAGCATTATTCCGTAGCTAATAAGTAGGTTGCAAATGCATCATTGAGCAGTAAAGCTCATTCTTGACATTAGAAACAGAAGTTGGACCAAAGAATATCTTAAATCAGGGTCCACTTAAAGTAATGTGCAGTTTTGACCACTATGGAGCAATCCCTAAGGATGCATGTGCACATAATGATATGGCACCCATTCCTGCAGTTTATTCATTAAAGCATTTGTTGGCTACAAAACAACCAACAATTCTAACAACGTGCCAGCAAAAGCAAGGACGAGGAAGAAAGCTGCTAACAGATGGTTGTACACCAAGCAGGTTTCACAATATTCAAAAAATCTTAACATTTCTTGAAAATGTTTTATGATGAAGATAATGTATTAGGTCTAAGCATTACATTTGTTAACGAGAAACCGCCACAGGGTACGCTTAAGTGGATCATGAGTCTTGTGCATTAACGCTTCACCGAGATGTTAGCTTATGTATTTCTTATTGCTTTTTTGGAAAATTTAGGATTGCGGTGAGCTAGAAAAATAAAAGTATGTGGTTTAAACAATGCTTTGAAAATCAACCCTAACCCTGCATTTGAAAGATATGTGGAGAGCCTAAAGCTAATTCTGATACAACGCCACTGATTTGACACATCAAAGCCTGTTTAAACAGTCTTGGGGAGGACTATTGCATACGTGAAAATAGCTGTATAAAGCCTCCAGAGGGAGCTGTATGAAGTCTGATTAATTGCCTCAACACCACTTGAGTCAGCGTCAGTTGGGACTGAAGACTACAAGTTTGAAAATGAAAAGAATCTAGAAGTGTGGAGTTCGAACGAGGGGAGCTAACCAGACCTCTGTGGCCCGCTGCTCATCTCCGCTGCAGGCTACAAGCTTGAATCTATGTACATTACTTGCACAACACACCAACATCTTCAACTGAACTGTCTGAAAAGTTGAGTTGCATTGGGGGTAATGTAGGCGCCAGGTTTTGTAAAGGAAGAAGAGTGCGTGGTATAAAAAAATAAGCTATCTGTGGTGCTGCTGCAATAATTTTGATACTTTTACAATCAGGCTTTTAATAAGGTGAACATGTGCAAAACATCCTCTCTTTAGTTTTTTATTATCATTATCATACATACCCACACAAGCAAAACTCCACATTCCTCTTACCTCTCCACAGTGTTGTGCTGAGGCAGGAAAAGGCCTGCCCAGTGTTTTGGTATTTAGTTCTGCTCTATAATGCTCTTTAATTTAATTTGCCTCCTGCAGGCTTCCCCTGTAGTCCCTTAATCAAAAAATAATCAGTGTTGGTTGGTGGTTAAACATTTAGCTCCCCCTCAAAGCCAAAGAACAATACCAATACATCTGGAAAGTGGGTAAATTCATTCCAAGAAGTGATGAGGCCAAGTCTGTGGCGGGGTCTGTACCGGGTCCCTTTTGTTTATTTGAGGGATTTTGTTACAAAATGAGGCGTGCAACATATGAATTATAAATATGGAACAATGTTACAGTAAGTGTTTAGTTGGCTAAATGAAAACACTTGTATCATCTGGATCCTTCAGAAATGCTAAAACACAAACTCCAAAAATCAATACAGGATTGGAACAGGATCTTTTTTTTTTTTCATGGTTTCCTGAAGCCACGGCATGCGCGTATTATAATTTCAGAGTTAAAGCCATTTGAGACATTGCAATAACAGGCCTTTCACAAAGGATCTGAAGCTCATTCTGCAGGGAAACCTCAAGATATTACTGCAGTTACTGGTTGAAACTGGAATGTAGAACTTATAAAAGCATTTCTTGGAAAGGGGTTATTTTCTAAAGCTGAACAAAAGTTTCATTTCCAAACCTAATGCTCCCAATAAAGGAGCATGAGCAGTATGTATTTCAGTAGTTTTGGATCATCAGGGCAAAGCTTTGATGATGTTTGGGAAATGAATATGTATGTTTCAAATTTTTTCAAGCAAATTGGAGCATCAGTGTGTGAACTTCCCACTGCAGCACTTAATCCTTCCGTTACAAGAAAATTAGCTAAACTGAATTTGGGCTTTCACCAACCGTGTTAAACATCAGCTGAAAAGTGCTCTGAAATACACCCTTGAGGCTTCACTGTGAGCAAAACCCAGCAGCAGCTACAACAATAACCCATGATGTCATCACTGTGAGATGCACTGCTGGTTGATGACATCAATACAGGCAGAGATAGGACGCGTGGGAAACGACATCACACATGTTAAAAGCATTCTGCTGTTATGAGTAATCTGACCGGGGGAGGCCAAAATTACTTTCATGAAAATGCAATGAACAGGCTGCATTTGCAAAGGGAACCCAGAGGTGGTCTTACAAAAGGATTCAGAGCACATCAAACAAAACAAGGACACCAATTTAAGACTTAGTTGACAAAAAGACAACGCCTGTGTGACCATTCTGACACTGAAAACCATCTGGGAAAGCAGTGAAATGAGGCTGCATTGATGTTAGCATGGTGATACAAGGTATCAGTGAGAAAGTAAAGCATAAACCAGGAAGGAAGCATATAAAACATTAGACTTGATTCTTAAGGGACACCAGGGCGGTTAGTTGATTCAAAAAGATCCGAGGATGATTAGACCTGATCCAAAATGTGGTACTATAGACCAGAAAAATGTACCTTGAACTATAGTAGTTCAAGGCCGATGCACTACACTGCCAGATAATGCTGCATTGTTCCAGGATCCACTTTTATGTTAGAGGCCTCTGCAGTAACAACACAAGGAGGGAAAAGTCTGAACGCAATCCAAAATTGAGAACCTACCAGAGGCCTTTAAAAAACCCTTAAACACTCATTTAAGTCTGCCTAATCAAGCTTATAAAAGGTCTGGAGAAATGCATTCATTTAGCTCCAAATTTGATTAGAAATGTTAGAGATATGATGAGCTGTGTTTCAAACAATACAATCATTTTATATTCTAGGAGGTTTCCAGAGGCCAACATTTCAAACCCAGCCAAACAGCTTGGGATATCAGAAGGTCTGCTTAACCATCAATCTATTCCAATCTATTCTTTTCCTTACAAGACTGTGTATTTATACTGTGCATGACATGTATGTACTAAAAAAACTGTACAGGGCTGAGGCTGGTATCCTGAATATTAATGTGCATTAATGTAAACACCCACACTGTTAAGTCCTAGTTTGTGGCTCCTCAGGCAGAATGAGTGTACTCTGATCTGCTGTCTGCTCTGCCAGAGCTGTTCAGCTCTCACACATTCCTCCAAACCGGAGAAAATCGGTTAATCCCTCGAGAGCAGATAACCTAATACTGCTGGACACGCTGCGGTCAGACACCAGGGACAAGAAGTTCTCAACTGTAACTCTACAGCTAAAGGAGATGAAGACCTCCAAAACATTACATATGCATCATGGTGCTATCATCCAGTGAGCAATTTTATCAACATTTCAGATGTTTTTTTATGTCAGTTGCTTTATTCTTCATACATATTTGATGCTGTATATACCAAAAAACCTACATTTGTTTCACATAGTAAATGTCTCATTTTGGAAAACCACATGAGTACTTGTAAAAACGCTTAAAACTTTGCAACTAAATAATGAAACTGCTGCAGGAAAAGCTGAAGGATAATTAGTGATTGTCAAACGTTTGAAGGAGTGTGGGGGGGTAGTCTCACAGACATAAATGCTGCTACAAAGTATGAGAGTAATTTTCTGTCTCAATGAAGGCTTCCATTGGAGGAAAAATGAGTTTAGTCAGGGATGTAGCTTAATCCTCGGCTGTGAAATTGGCCCCTAATCTCTTTGGGAGGTACTGAGACACAACGATGGGACACAAATCTACGCTAAGAATAACAAAATGCCTTCAAGATCCCCCCCAAAAAATCAAAGAATGGGACGTCTAAGAGATCCGGCAGGTTGAATCGCACGCTATGCACAAGCGACAGTATAATTATGAGCTTAACATGGGACTTTTTTTTATCACAAGCTAACCCACCATGAAAAGTAAAATCACATGAGCTGCACAACTGTGGGATCTGCCTGAAGAGTTATACAAGGAGGAAAAACTTACTTTTGTGTCATTGATGCTGAAGGAGTATTCCCATGATAGCCATGGCATATAAAATGTCAAGTGGCCTGTAAGCAGAAAGCCTCTTGTGTCTCAAATCTTTCAGCCGTTGCAAGAAGCATATCCTTCATGGGCATAAGATAACATAACGTGGGCATGCTGTAAATGGAAACTTGTACCCAAATAGAGTCCAACGGCGCTAGAAGTGGGGGGGCTTAAGGGGCTCGATAAAATATGGACAACAAGACCATCAATCCTGGATCTATTGATTTATTGTACGCAAGTCCTCAAAATGAAGCAAGAGTTCCAGACTGGATAGAAAAGCTTTTGTAAGGCCTATGATCTTACTGGGATTAGGATAGCAGCAGCGTTTACCAATGTGAGGTTAATAAATCAATAAACTGCGCATCTTGGTATCGTATATGACTATCTCGGTCTCAGGATTTAAGCGCATGCACGTATATAATAATGTGATAAAATGAAAACTGGTTACAATTTGAGTTTGTGCACCCATCTGATGTTCTTAACTATTTTTAACCATTGTAACTGTTGTTGTGCTGCAATAAACTGATGTGCAGACATACCGGTAATATTAGGTCTAAATGATTAAACTAAGGCCTAAAAACTTACATTTTATAAGAAAATCGCTACTATGAATCCCCATGTAGCCTAATATTGGATACAGTACTACAGAAAATGGAAAGAAAAAGATCATGTTTATAAAAGCTGCTCTAAAGTAGATTTACAATTTTACCAAACCCTGCAGAGCAGCACACAGAACTCCTACAATTAAGGTGGACAGTGAAGTGTTCTCACATATTTGTGTGGGGCGATCATAGACTATAAATAATATCCCGACAAGAGGGCATATTATAGTTGGTATTGATGAATTCCTTATATGATTTAGTTTCCAATACCTTCACTCTGGCTTTAAAACAGAGCCCGCTACAGCCTCTGAAAGACAGTATGTAACGATGGGTTGTAGGATCATTGAGAGGTTTAAACCCTGGTTTTTTTGCTAAAATGGCAATAAACAGTATGTTTTTCTTCTACAGTGTTGCCATCATTATACTACTAAGGTGGAAGGGCAGAAGTATCTCATAACTTCCTTTAAGAGCCCCAAAAGACACATTCTTGTGCATTACACGTAGGATTTTATCGACTCTGACGCTCAATTGTGATTGAGCCATTTTAGCTAGCAAAACTAACAAAACAAACTATGAATAAAGTCACACGTATAAAAGCATGGAGGATGAAGAATCAGCTCGGTTACCTTGAGCAGTGTCAGCTAACAAACACGTGGCTGTTAGCAATGCTAATGCTGCACGTAAAATTATAGTCAGACTAAAATATTCATTGTTTCCACAAGACCTGGGGTGCTCCAATTTGCCAAGGTTTTTGCATCTGCACAATATAGTTCCTCACAAAATATTTGGCGATATGTGTCTCCTGTTGCAATATCAAACATATTTATTCTTTGTTCTCTAGGGACTACATTTTCAAACCTCATGCTAGCTCTTAAAACCATTAGATCTCTAAAAACAATAATGCCTCTAAGCTTTCAGCTTCAGTAGCTTCTGATTTGTGTTACTTTATTAAGTTTGACACATTATGCTGTATCCTCTTTGTCTTCTTCACCAGGCTCGACAACAGAACAACAAGTACAAATGCCATCTCATGCAGTATGTATTTGCGCCGCATGTGAGGTTTGTTGTGTCTCTCCCATATGAATCGGAATATATACACAGTATGTATCAGTAACTTGTCGAAATGTCTCTGCCGCATCTCCAGGGCCCATTTATTCTTCCCCATGAATGAAGTGATTCTGATCAAACGGTTTTGATCTGGCAGGAAGAATTTCAACTTTGTCAGGAAACCAGAAAGACAAAATAGATTCCTGAACTTTGAACTCTTGCAGAGGCAGAGACACCGTTCTCCTGTGGGACTCCTGGTTTAGTTCCTAACAGCAGCAGTATTTTCACATAAGTACATTGTGAAACACACACACACACACACACACACACACACACACAGCATTGTACAGCTATACAAATGTGAGAAACAAAAATAAATGTTGCTGTGTTACTGTGTGTTTGACAGGTGGAGTGAAGACACTATGTGTGTCTTACAAGGCGAATCAGAATTGAAGGAAGGTGGAGGAAGGATGATCTTTAAACAAACAAAGATGCATTGTAAGCGTGAGTCTTATTTATATATTTCTGTATTTGTTTACTTGCTCCTCTTTATAAGTTCTCAACATCTCTGCTCAGTTATTAAAGCCTTCGAGGTTTCAACCTAATATCTGCAAAATGTTGAAAACAAAGTTGCAGAGGCACCGACAGCAGGGGATCATCAGTGTTTACCCCGACACCTGATCCACTCATCATGTGCCGCTCAAAGCAAAAGGTTACCAATAAGAAGAGACAGAAACACTGAAACATCTGGAATATTTCATATCAATAAATCTCTGTTTTTAAAATATGTGTATATTTCCAGGACAGGCTTGTACCAGCGTTGGGAATAATCTTTATAATCTTTAAGGGCCGAGTCTGACCGGAGCCAGATCCAAGCCCTATGTGGGCCCGAACCATGAATTCTTCTCAAATTTCAATTCAAGCCTGACCTAAAACTGGACCCACCAGAATCTTACTCTATCCCAACTAGTCTAACTTAAACACTTAAATTAATGCCTATCCAGATATGAGGCTAATTCAATCCTAGCCGGATCCTAGTCTGACCTCAATCCAATTCCTTGTCTGATCCGAGCTCAACCTGACCCAAGCCAGACATAAACCCAAACAAACCCAATCTGATCCTGACCAAAACCCGACCCGAAGCAGAGTCTTAGTCAAATCCTAGTCCAACTTTAACCAAACCTGTTCCCAGCCTGACCCAAGCTCACCTTGATCCCCATTCCTAGCTAGACACAAGCCCAACCCAACCCTAACGCAAGTCCAACCCAGGTCCAGACTGATCCAAGCCTGACAAAGTCCTAAACTTAAACCCAATTCCCTGCCGGACAAAAGCCCAACAAAAACCTGACTCCCAGCTTGACCCTAGCCTGATCCTAGCCCAACCTAAATCCACCCCAAAATCCCATCCCTAGCTGGAAAAAGCTCAAGAGTCCTAGTCTCACCAGAGCCCGACCCAAGCGTAACCGGAGTGTGGAGGATTTGGTCAAAACAAGACACAACACTGGTTTCTGTTACCTATGCATGTCATTCAGCTATCAGCACTTGTTGGAGACACTCACTGTCCTCTTTCCAAAAACAAAAAAGCACAATTATTAGTCAACATTGCTCCTCCTACAGCCGGGTACCTTTAAACCACCATTCATTGTCATACTTAAGACCACCTTGGCTACAAAGCCAAGTAGTATTAGTCTTGCAACAAGTTATTTTCAAGAAATATCCATCTAACATGTCGTTGCAGCTTACAGGCTGAGTCAGCAAACAAAATAAGAAATGTAGAGAGAGACGTTAAAGAGAGACAAACAGGTATGAAAACAAGAAAGACGGTTGCAATGCTTACAGATTCCTCCTTCACCTCCCTCCCTCACCACCCTCACCTTCCTACCTGAGTGCAGCTCAACTCGACCTTCCTGCAGAAAAAAAACTACCGGATAGAGAGAAAGTAAATGTGTACCGTGTTCTCCTTCAGATCGCAAATGGAGGGAAAAGAGAGGAGAGGAGGACGAGTGTTTGGGTAGGAGGGGGGTGATGGATTGACTCTGTGTGTGTGTGTCCTTCTTTTTCTTCTGCATGGCTAACTCAAGCCAGACTTCATCTGCTCCCCGGGGGGACAGAGAGGAGGAATCCATCTCTCTCGCTCTCTCTCTCTCTCTCTCAGCCCTCACTTTACTCTCTCACTCTCTCAACACTTCACCCACTCTCTGTCACTCTATCGTAACTGATGTTGCTCCCAGGATACTCTCCCACTTAGACTGGTTATCCTGACATATTAAATAATCCATCACTTCGTCTCTTCCATCTTTCTGTCCCTTCTTTCCGAAGCTCGCTCTCCTTCTCAAGTCAAAACAAATCAAATTTCATTTTACCAGCGTGACAGCAAAAGAAGTCAAAGTTATCCAGATTTGTATAGAGCATATTATTCCAGACATTTCAGCATCAAAGAGCCCCAGTTTCATCCCATTTCATTTGCGTTCAGGACTTTGAATCTATCTAATTTAAGACGTGCATGTGTCCTTTCATCCCGAGTGAACTGTGATTCATAACATGGTTTTCGGTTTCAAGTTAGCAGTTCTGGTTCAATATAACTTAAATGTTCTTTGAAGTCTTTAACTCACTCCCAAAGAGGTGTATGTGTGCATACTTATGTGCAAGTGCATCGTCACCTATAACTGATAAAAAAAGAAAAAATAAGAATAAAGAATAATGGCTTCCCTCTTTTAATCTTTCAATCTTTCTCTGTTCACATTTTCTCTCTCTCTCTCTCTCTCTCTCTCTCTCTCTCTCTCTCTCTCTCTCTCTCTCTCTCTCTCTCTATATTCAACAGTTCTCATTTGTCTTTATCTTAAACTAAATGAGGCAACTAATTACATTTCTCATTACTTTCACTTTTGGAGAGTTTCAATGTACTTTTTTAGAGTTCTTTTGAGTTCAATATTAAATTTCATAATTAACTCTTTAATCACTTAAATCACATTCCTGCACCAAATTGTACATCTCTTTCATTCAAAAACAGACACGTTGCACCAATTTCTTACTCTCGTCTCGTAAAATACGGACGCTTGGTCAGGAGCCTTTGTCGTTGTCATTGATGCTAAAGGAGACCTTTAGCGTCAATAACTAAACTAATAACTATATTTTTACAGCTTTACCTTGCTGTCAGCAAGAGCGCTGGAAGTGGGGGGGCTTTAGGGGCTGCAGCCCCCCCTGGTAGTGGCTGAAGCCCCTGCAGCTTTCACTTGGTAATAACCTTAAACTTATAGCAGTTCCTGTCTACAGTGAGCCAGATAAGGTGGGTCAGTCACCTATGCGTTTTCCGACTGTATTTGATTGGCAGTAAAGTATACACATTGACCCGCCTCTCACAGACGTAACCAAACCTCTGAGTTGGTTAGACTCTCACAGGAATGGTAATACGTTTCTTTGTATTTTGCGACAAAGCTAACAACAGTAAAAGTTAATCTATGGTCGATAATGGATAAAATATGGACAACAGCACTATCAATACTTGAGCTAAAAGTATTGATTTATTGTACCTAAGTCTCTGAAAAGAAGCAGAAGTTCCAAACTGGGTAGAATATATTTAGTACGGGCTACGATCTCTCCGGGGACAGGACAGCATCGGAATGCGACAGCTGTGAAGAAGACGGTAAGGAGCCAGCGTTTACCAGTATTATTAAATCATCAAACTGCGCACTTTGTTATCGTATTGGACAAGCTCGGTCTCAGAGGGTTTAAGGGAGTTCACGTACAGTACCCGATATAATAAGGTGACCATTTCCTTAAATGAAAACCAGGGCAATTTGAGTTAATAGCGCCCAATATCATTAAAATAGGCCTATCCCATGTTCTTAACTATTAAATTAAACAGAGAGACAATTCCAGTTTATTATAATTTAACCATTGTAACAGTTGTTGTGCTGCAGACATACTGGTAAAATTAGGTACTAGCCTAACTATTTTTTTGGGATTAAATGATTAAACCTTAGGCCTTAGCCTAAAAACGTACATTTTATAAAAAAGAGACTCATATAAAACCCTATGTAGCCTAATATTGGAAACAGTACTACAGAAAACGGAAAGACAAAGATAATGTTAATAAAAGCTGCTCTAAAGTAGGCCTATCATTTTACTAAACCCTGCAGAGCAGCACAAAGCAGAATTCCTACAATTGAACAGGACAGTGAAGTGTTCTCATGTATGTGAGTCTGTAGGGCGATCACATAAACTGAAAAAAAGAGCATGACACAATGCAACCCAGTTTTTTTCTGACACTTTACTCAAAATAGCAATGCTGTGTTATTAACGCAGGCCACACAAAGACAGAGACGTCTGGTCACCGTGGCCCTATAAGCTGGTCACATGAGGCAGCCCCCCCAATCAAAATACCCGCGTGGATGGCTGTCAGACAGCCCATTACAATGGGGAACTAACGCCGTTATCTCTCTTCAAAGCAACAAGATTCCACTGAAAAAAACTGTTATTTTACCTAGTAGAACACGGGGGTTGCTGGTCTACCGCTGCCTCCATCGGTTAGTTAGTTAGTTACTTTTGTTAGTTCCTTACCCTTATAAAGCACCAAAGTCGCACAATAACACAAACCAACCTCTAGGGAGTCAAAGGAATCCCGACTCTTTGGTTCCTGAAAAACTAATGACATTTTTTATTTTTTGTATTTCTCTTTTTCTAATTTGATCTCAGTCTTTTTCTGTCTCTGTCCTCCGGATGTTTCTATCAGTCTTCTATCTTTTCTTTACAGTGCTGGCAAGTTCTCACAGTCTCCAAACGGGGTCAAACCCCACCCCACCTGGTTTAATAAGACACTCTTTAAAAGAAAAATATTCTGGCTCTTTCTGTTTCTCAGCACTCCTGTCGCAGGAGCCATTTCCTGACAACATTGAGAGCAGATTAGGGAGGTTGGAGGTAATGTAGGGAGGGGGGAGTGAAAAGAGAGAGAAGAAGTTTAGGAGAAGGAGGAAGGGACTTTTTAGTTCAAATAAGTCCTAAAACCCCCTTTTAACACCAAAGTCTAAGTTATTGGAGCTGGATAAGAAAGGAGATACAGCTTCCTCATCCTTACACAAACATATATCCTTGAATCCATGCAAAAAGGTCACAAAGTAACATGCCAAAATGTAAATGAAAGGGAGGAGACGGATCAAAGAAGGATTTACTCTAAGTTTTTCAACATCACTGACGCATGCGTTGTGAAAAATTGCATTTTGCAATAAGTGGGAGACAACTTTTCCCACTCCCAAATCATGAAAACCAGCTATTCCATTTCCAATCCATCACAGATTATTTAATGTAACCGCCACCAACGCTGTTGGCCTCTGTCCGTTTGGTGACTCCCCTCCCGTCCCTCCTGCAGAAGACACAAAGGGGCGACTGAAGAAAATGAGATCTGACATGTTTAAGTAGAAACAGATGTGAGTAAGAAGGGGAAGGGGGGGTGAATAGAGGCAGTTAACGCGCCTTTATGGCAGCTTCTGAACATGTTTAGTTGAGACGTGACCAGAGGCGAGGAATAACACATGATGAAGGCCGTTTGCTTTCTTCTCATCAGAAGAAGACAGAAACTGAAGGGGAGGAAGGAGAGAGCAGGAGAAAGAGAGTATGTCAAATAAATCCAGCGTCTCTTGAGAACAGATAACGTGCGTTTTGAGTATGTGTACATGAGAATCTTTTTTTTTTTTAAATGTTACCTCTAAAATACCAGCTTTATGGCTGCTTATATAACTAATAAAAATGTAAATTGGGTTTTACACATTACATTTGGAGCACAAATACTGTAGATTAACTATGTATTGCTGTTTCCCCACATTTCTTACCTTCACTTTTCACTACCAGCTGCCTTTTCTGCACTATTCCATTGGCAGGAGGACACAGTTTACGGTGGTGTTTAGCATCTTCTTTCAAATGAAAAACGAAAAGTTTTTGGATGCTAATGCTAATAGATGTAGCCAGGTAAAAAAAAAAGGTCTGAAGCGAGTGTGGAATTTAAAAAAATTTCACAGTTTGGTGCCCCCAAGTGGACGTTACAGATAGCACAGATTTTAAAACCGAAAAATCTGTTGAATCCATTTAGAAACCATACAATAGTGTGATATTCTTTCCCAATGTTCCTTAGAACATACGCACAGTCCTCCCCAGCAACAAATAAACAGAAAAAGTTTGATATATTTTGTTATTTGTTTGTTGGATTTTTTGAAGAATTGTGTGATTTAATGGGTGAATGCAGAGATTCTTGCTTAATACTGTGTGCAGTGATCCAGGTTAATCTCATGTGGCATTTTCTTTTCTCTAGATTTTGATTTGGTACTTCAAAGATTAACCTCTCTCACTCTCTCTCTCACACACACACACACACACACACACACACACACACACACACACACACACACACACACACACACACACACAAGGGGAAAGAGCGTTGAAAAAGGATCTTGGGGAACAATACATCTTCTCTGGTTGGATTAAAGCTGGTCGCACACGCACGCGCACACGCACACACAGACACACACAAAGTTACAGATGAAGTGTAATTCAGTAATGTCAGTGTAACGTAACAGTCTTGAGTTTTGAGCCGTTTAATCCAACTGAAGCACCATCTTACCAACATTAACTTAACTTACTCCACACGGATGTCCCTCTCTGTTTTTATCTTACATTTTCACATTTCTCTAAGTTTCTGCCATTGCTGCATCATTCTTTTACTCATTTTGTTTTTATTCCTCCTGTCTTTTCTTATCCCATTTGTTTTCTTTCTAACAGTCCCTCCTTTCCTTTGTTCCACTTTTTCAAGTCCATTCTTTTTCCTTTCTTGTATTTGTCATCTATTTTCACTTTCTTTCCTCCTTCATTCTCACAGCTTTTCTTAGGTTTATCATCTTCATTTCCTTTTCTTTTTACACTTCTCTCCAACTTTCAAATGTATTTCCCTTTCCTTCCTTCTGCCTCCTTCTTTCCTCTCTTCCTTTTCTTTCCAACTTTCCTTTCCTAAAGTCATATTAGTTTCTCTCTCTCTCATCATTATCCCCTTCTCTCTGTAAACAATACACACTTTTGCACACACAGTCTTGATTCTGTGAGTGTGTTATGATCTTCCAGAGCTTCATCCCACAGCACATCATGAAGCCAGAGAGCAGCCAGGCGGTGATCCCTAAAAGGAGTGGAAAGAAGACACTGGTTTCTCTCCGTAATATCGCCTGGATTTCAGTTTTTGGGCGACGATTAAAAAGACAGGCCTGAACATGCACCCACAGTGTGTCCGGTGTCAAGAAACCAAGAAAACCTACAACTCTTTGGGTTTGTAAATGGTTTTCAGAAATTTTGAAAACATCTGTAGAGACATTATTGCCATTTTTTGAAAGAAAACTGGAGTTAAAGTGAAGCAAGAGTGCCAGTTTGGGTCTACAGTCAGTCAGAGAGGAAATTGAACCTCTCACCGTGATGGTGCATTGAAGAGAGCAATCGTCAAGTCATTTCCTACAAAGCTGAAAGACTGAGAGGAAACTCAGCCGGAGTGCATTTGGCCGAGAGAAGCCGGACACGGTCACCGGTGCTCATCAATGAGCACCAGTGGTAGAAGAAGTATTCAGATTATTAACTAGTAAAAACTACTAATACCACACTGTATGAATACTCTGTTACAAGTAAAAGTCCTGCATTGAAAATGTTACTTAAGTTAAAATATGTAAGTAACATCAGGTAAATGTACTTAAAGAAGAAAGTGGTATGAAAAGAAAAGACTCAAGTGAAGTACAAGTACCTCATCATTAGTACTTGAGTAGATGTACCTAGTTACATTCCACCGCTGATGACCAATCAGATCGCTGCGATGAGATGCGATAACATTGTTGAAGATCGCGATAACGTACTCGCAACAAATAAACCGATATTAAAGTGGGTACTCGGTTCTGCATTTACTTTTACTTTCAGTATTCTGCTAAAATACAACTGATTGCTTGTTGAATTTAAAACAAATTAAAAGGTAATCATTTCCAACATTATTTTATTGAACAAAATCAACACTGAATTAAATATAAAAGACATGACATGAAAGAATGACAGTTACATTTTAAAGTGCAGTTTTCTGCTGATATTTTCTTTCAACTAACATAAAATCTCTGAGTCTCTTCTAGCGATGTGTTTATTGCCCCAGTTTGTATTGCAATAACGATTAAAACTATGATATATTATTCATCCCTAAATCAAATATTAATGTTTAATACGGATTTTGCCTGGTGATTGAAAGGTTCTCTTTGTAACAAGACCTCCAAAACACGTGATGCATGTTTGCTCTCTGGAGCAATTTCTGATCTGATGTGTGTGTAACTTCCAAAACCGTTGCAAATCACTGTTGAAGAATAGATCTCTTTTGTGGTTTGAAAATGCTATGGTCAAGGTTTGGTTGGGGCGGCTGTGGCTCAGGTGGCAGAGCAAATGCCTTCCAATCCAATCGGAAGGTCAGTGGCCCTGCATTCCCATGTTGAAGTGTCCTTGGGCAAGACACTGAACCCAGAGTTGCCCCTGATGCTGCGCCTTCGGAGTGGAAATGTGTGTGAGTGTTTATCTGATGAGCAGGTGGTATCTTATACAGCAGCCTGGGCCACCAGTGTATGACTGTGTGGGAATGGTGAATGGTTCCTGTACTGTTAATAAGGCCACTGGTTATCTAGTAATTATTTCAGCTTTTCTTCAAAGAAATCATCAATTGACCCAGAACCACAAACGCATCCATGGAGCTCATAGTGTGTTCCAGTTACCTCGAAACTCAGAGGCCAGAGCTGGGAATGAGTTCACACCCGAGTCGAATGTGTTCCATTTACAAGTCAGATTTTTCACTGTGGGGGATAGCTCTAGCCAGGTTAGCCATTGATGGCAATGCCAGAAGTTGACAACGCATTACGCAGTTTTTGTGCATCAACACAACATAGCAACATGTCCACAGATAGAAGTTGGACAGGACTGTGTGAATGACTCATTTAGTGAGACACAAATAACAGAAGTGCTAATAACTGTGTGTTAATACAGCTTTCACAACTGCTGATGCACGGGGCATCCATGGTGGACTTTGAACCTCGGAAAATCAGACTTCTGAGTACAAACGGAATCAGTCAGAACATCAGCGAATGAATGTTTCATCCCTCCTCATAACCCTGAATGCATTTCTACTCTTTTTTTCTTCTTCTTTCCTTACCAGACGTTTACTTTTGTTTGTACCAGTCCACTGGGGGGATTTTTGTCATACTGATTATGTGTGACCTTACTACATAAATATCCTCAGGGAACGTAAAACTGCTTTTTCTGGTTGTTTTTGCACCGGTTCCTTTAACCGAACCCGAAGGCCTCGCAGTGTTGTACTGGAATCAACAAACTCGGGGTAGCCACCTTTGAATTGACACATCCGCGTGACAAACCGAAAAATACATTAAAATTTATATCACACACTGAGAGCCTTCTTCAAAGTGCAAAGCAGGGGCGGGAGGTAGAGAGGGAGAGAAGGGAGAAATAAGGAAGAGGAAAAAAGGCAGAGAAGGGAGAGAGTTGGAGGAGAAGAAGATTAGAAAGATGGTGAGAAAACATGTGCAACATACTCTCTCTCTCTCTCTCTCTCACACACACACACACACACACACACACACACACACACACACACACACACACACACACACACACAAAGCTGTGGTAAAGTGGCAGGGTTACTCCAACAGCTGGGCTCTACTGCAGCCTAGTGGCAATGACAATAACTGAAACTTTATTGGCACAAAATATTGTATTTTCTTTCTATCAAACCGCAGAATTTGTATTGTATTTTCTGTGACTTGTCAATCGTGCCTTATGAGCTGACAGAAATGTACTATGTGTATGTGAGACTGTATATGTATTATCTTGTTGTTTTTTTGTCCATTTGTGTTATATCTTTTTTTTTGTGTTAGTTTCTGTTGTGGCTAGATGTAAGTGCTATAATGGATCTGTTAGATTTGACTAGTTTAAAAGGAAAAGACCAAAGGGCTGCAGGCACGGAGAAAAATACCAGGAGATGAAGTGATGGAGAGAAATACAGGGAGTAAGAAGCAAAAACAAGGCTGAAAATGAGGGTAAAATAAAAATGAGGGGAATATGTGAAGGAATGAGGGAGGAGAGAGTGGAGCAAAAAAAGAAACAAAACAGAGCAAGGATTGCTTTGGTTTTATTTTCTCAGGTGCCGTGCCAATTTTCTAGAAAGCGTTGTGGAGTACAATCCCCCCAGAGGCTCCATTGCTTCCCACCACTTCCTGATAAAAAGTGTTATTAGACAAAATTCGTGGGGCTCGGCCAATCAGCAACCTGCATTTTGGCCGGTGCTGCTTGGCAACTGAATTTAGTTCCAGGAAGTTGCAAAAGAAAGACACTGGAGACTGAAATCAACTTCAGATCTAGTTAAAAATGGAACACAAATGCATGGTACAAACCCTGGTTTCAAGTGTCAAAATCCTGCAATCCTCCTATCACCTCCATACAGAAAGGACGTCACACTTCATGGACTGTAACAACACAAGTAGACAGATTTATTTCTACATTTATTTGACCCGACTCAGTGTTGAAAACCTTGAGGCCCAATTCTAAAGGTTTGGTGACGCCTTAAACATAAAGACAAGCCTCTCTTTCTCTGTTCACACTGCAGCTGGATGAAGAGAGGGATGACAGACGAGAGAAAGAGAGAGGTGCACTTTAAATCATTTGCATGTGAAATAGACACTGCACTAGACAAACAAAAAATAGAGCTGGAAGGGGGCACACAAACACACCCCAGTCTCGTCAGTGTGTGTGGTTGTGTGTGTGTGTTTTTGTGTGTGTGTGTGTGGGTGTGTTGTGTGTTTGTGTGTGTTGTGTGTGTGGGGTGTGTGGTGACAGCAGCAGCCCTGTGTGAGCTGAAAAGCATGGAGGTGATTACAGATTTACTGCTGAGTCTGTCTAGACAAAAAGAGAGAAGTATGAGGGAGACAGAGTAGAATAGTTGGAAGGAAGGAAGGAAGGAAGGAAGGAAGGAAGGAAGGAAGGAAGGAAGGAAGGAAGGAAGTGTGAGCAAGAAAAGGAAAACTCCTCAGGTAGGAAGGAGGGAGAAGGTGGAGAAATGATGGACTGTAATGAAGTAGGTAGTAAAGAATTAAGAATAAGAATATTAATATAATTATATATATATATATATATATATATATATATATATATAGTATATAAAGAAGACACAGCAGTTTTTTCCAATGATTTCTAGAGATAGGAGTCATCAACAGTTAAAGCTGCTCTAGCCAGTATTTCAATTTTTAAATGGATGACACAACTACATGCAAAATCAAATGGCTCGCTTTGTACCAATCTAGTTCACTCTCTGTATGAATATGGTGAGATAAATTAAAGATAATAAAATAATAAACAATAACAGTAACAATAACAGTAAAAGGTTCTGGATATTCCACCTTGACATCGGAGTAGAGTTTGTGCCAAATTTGCTGGAGAGAAAACTGCAACGTCAGGCAGCGCACATAAACAACTGACAAGTCGTCATTGTTGGTACAGATTGGTGGTATTAGTCGCGACGCACGCACGCACCACGCACGCACGCACGCACGCACGCACGCACCCGCACGCACGCACGCACGCCCCCGCAACACACACAACACACACACACACACACACACACACACACACACCCCACACACACACACCACACAACACACACACACACACAAAACACACCACCCCACGCACACGCACACGCACACACACGCAAAGCAAGCTTTAAAAAAATGCATTTCAACATTTCAAAAGGAAGTGAATGTGATATTATATTTTTTGTTTTACGCACACAGAGACCACATGCCACACACACATTTTTAAACACTGCAACGCCCACTTTAAAACTACAATGGTGGCTTTGAAGCAGATAATATGAACGAACACACACAAAACCAAAACACACACACACCACACACACCACACACACACACACACACCACACAAAACACCACAAAACACACACACACCCACACACCACACACAGGCTAATAAGAAGGCTGATTGAGTGATGCATTCCTCACAGAGGGCATTATACACATACACTTCTTTCATTTTCATCCACCCACTCAAAAATTATTCCTTCCTTTCTCTTCTTTTTTTTTTTTTTTAATCGTTTACTTTCTTTCTTGTTAAACTTCCTCCCATCTTTCCCCTTTTTCCCTCTCCTTTCCATATCATCTCTCCTCTTTTTGCTTTTGTTTTTTCCCTTTTTATAATTGAACTTTCTTTCCAGCCATCTCTCCTTTTTATCTTTTTTATTGTTTCTATAACATTTTTCTGTCAAGTTTCTCGGCCCTCTTTTTTAAAAATTTTTCCCCTCGATAACTTTTCTTGTTTTTATTTTTTTGATTTGATCCTAAATTTTTTAAATTTTAGGAGCACAAAAAGTTTACTGTCCCTATTTCCCAAAGCATAATCATTAAAAAATAAAGTTTTACATTCACTGATTCATGTTGAATTAGATTGGAAATTTAAATTTTTAATATGTGTGTGGTAATAGGGGCAAGACCACAGGCTACTCTTTTTTAGCATAAAATACAAGCAAGGGGAACCTAGCCTCTTATGCGGTTTTTAGAAGGGGTTTGTTTTGCAAACATGCAGCTTGTACAACCGAAAATGCTGCATTCATAAAGCATGCAAATCGTGGCTGCCCCCGGGTACAATCCGCCACATCCCGGGAAAGCCAAAAGTATTTTCCCAAACCTCCCAAAAGGTATTTAAACAAAACAAAGGGTAGCTCGCCCCGGGAACGGGTTGTCTCCAAATCCACCGCCTTTTTTGGGGTGGGGAAAAAAAACGTGCTCGGGTTTTTACATTTTTTAAAACCAAAAAATATGTTTTTTGGCAACGCTAAGCCCCCAAAAAATGACGGTGCCTCGAAAAAAAAAAGGGAAATTTTGGGTTGGAACCTTTTTACGTTCAAAGGTGTTTTTGTCGGGAACAGAAAATCAGATAGGACAAAAGTCTCAGCTTCGGTTTTCCGCAGAGTCTGAGGACCAGGGACCATAGTCCCCCTTGGGCAATGTTACTAGGTCGGTTTTCCCCCCAGAGACTAGGGCCAGGTAACCATATCCCTGGAAATGAAGGAGTTTAGAAAGCCAACACAAAGAAAAAGGTATGCGCACTTGAAAAATCCCAGAAGTGGAACAGCATCCACATAGACTAGTAAATGGGTAATGATCAGTTAACGGCGGTCGGCTCTCGGTCAGAAAACTAAATTTAATTTAGTGTTAACAATATTTACTGTTGTGTTTGTTTATTCTGTACACAAATTGAAAAGTAAAAAAAAAAACAAGCTGTGGAGTCATAACTACAACCAGCCATTTCTCTCCTCTTGCTTCCAGTCTTTATGCAATGCTATGCTAAGCTAAGCTAACCCCCTCCTAGCTCTAGCTCCTAAATCAACATACAAACACCAGAAGCAACGGTTTTCTCACTTAACTCTCGGCAGAGACGTCAAAAATAAATCTTGTAACGTCAGCTTTTTGAACTATGAAAAGTGAGTGTTTCTCATTTCTGCAAAAAAACTATCTTTCATGTCTTGTTTCTACCTATCACTCTTTTTATCTTATTTCCTCTTAAAGCATCTCTCCGGCTTTCTCTTTATTTTTCTCACACCTCTCTTGCTCCTTCTATGTTCCATTAATTGACTGTTTTTCTGTCGTCTGCCTTTCATGTATCCTCTGTTTGCCCTCTGCCTAGTCTGTTGATCACAAACTGGTTTCTGTCATCGCTTGACAATCTGCAGAATGAGATGGGGGGGGGGGGGGGGGGTAACAAGAGGAAAATAGCGGAAAAAGACAGAGAGCTGTGACAGTGGAGGACGAGCACAAAGAGAGTGACAAATCTGACAGTTGAAGGGAAAGAGGCCCTGTCGGGGGAAAGGAAACATATCTGCCTGAAGGAAGAGGAAATTTCACTGTAAATCAGACGTACAGTAGAAGGATCTGCAGCAAAACCAGCTAGCACAAAATAAACTGCTCTGATGCAAACAAATTATTCAATTAAGACACACTTCCGCTCCCAGACAGGCCTCTGTAAACAAGCACAGGATCCAGAGAACAAGGGGAAGATAATGATGTGATAGGAGGATGCGTCCAGGAATCTATTATATTATCCATATTATCTGTTCTATTTGAGACCAAAACTATTATATCATGTTATAAAACTATTATAACTATTATGTGAAACTAAATTAACACAATGACATTGTTGGTAAAACCTTAAATTCATTGTAGAAAGGGCTATTTTCATGTAAGTGCTGTTTGTGGTGAATCCCATCATACGCCTCCTTCTTCTCTCCATCTGCGTTGATGTTTATGGTTTTACGGCTGAATAAGATTTGATGTTTGCGTCAGAACCAACTTAGCGGATGAACCCGTCCAAATCAGCGCTAATTGGAAGCTGTGTTCGAGTGTGTGTGTGTGTGCGTGTGCGTGTGCGTGTGTGTGTGTGTGTGTGTGTGTGTGTGTGTGTGTGTTTGATTGTGAAGTCAGTGAGACCCAGGAGATGCAGTTTTCCCACTGCTGCCATGACAAGAGGGACTTTAATGAGAGGGAGAGAAACTTGACATAGTCCTATATGCTGCTACACGCACAGGTGCAAATTACTTATCGTCAAAGTACTTTCAGTAGCTTATATATATATATATATACTGTGTATATATCATTGTTTGGGCTCATCAGAGGAGTAATATGTGACTCTGTGATACCACAATACTCTGCCAGAAGTCTAAATGTCAGCCGAGTTTCCTTATACTCCACTGCCTCCAGCTCCAGACCCCAGGAAGTGTGTGTGTGTGTGTGTGTGTGTGTGTGTGTGTGTGTGTGTGTGTGTGTGTGTGTGTGTGTGTGTGTGTGTGTGTGTGTGTGTGTGTTAGAAGTCTATACCTCAGTAACAATGGGTTTATGGTCTCAATCGCTACTTTCAAGTCTTCTTCAGTACAGCTTTATGTTCATTTTGTAAGTTATGGTCCCATTTTTTTTAAAATAGAAGATAAAGCAGGGCACGCTCTGAGGAGTGGCTTCATTCCGGCCTGTCAATCATGATAGAGGCTTAGCAGTGCTAACCACGGCTCTCTGTACAGTAAGCTAGCCATGAACTTGTTTTGGGGTGTTGTCCATACTTCGTCTTAAATGTTGACCCTCTTTTGCAATAGCTGCAATGCAATTCACAACAATATATAGATTTACGACTATGCTTAGCCTCAAAATTAGACAAATACAGGCTGCTTTTATTGTACATTTGATTTTTCCTCTGTTTCCTCTGCACGCTGGTTCAGATACAAGTTCAATACCCCAATATATCACCAAATGTCCAATAGTTCACAACAGCTACCTAATGTATTGTGCAAAATCTGTTTTCTATGATAACCATGACTTACTGAACTTAAATTTCTACAAAGCCATAACATAATATGAAAGCTTGACCTCCACCTTGGTCTTACAAAAGCACAATGGCACAAAATTCTTACAACATGTTGCTTCCGTCTTCATTCAGGCTCTCCAACAACAGAGTTTTTAGAAGACACGGACAAATAAGCTCATTTAAAGGTTTCCGGGCACATTTAAATGTCAGCCTGTCAGACAGTTCTTATTGGAGCTGTTCCAGTCAGGCACACAAAAGCTCCAACAGGGACACCGATGGAGAGCTGATGAGTCGGTCACATCTCGTTTTTTTTTAAATCTTTCAGGAAATTTCCTTCAGGAGAAGAAACATTTCGAGGTATTTTATAAACTTGTAGCAGTAAGTCTTGAGTGTCCTGCCGTGTGAGCATGGTTGCACAGCAGACAGTCCCTTAGCCCGAGGCTGGTTGGCACGAACAAACACCAGCTTGTTGTGTTTCCCTTTCACACAGCAGTGCAGGACCTTGTGTCCCCCGAAAATGTCATGATTAAAAATATACCAATTTAGTTTTAATAGAGATTCACTGATTTCCTTAATCTATGAAGTACAACTCCTTCATTTAAAACAACTTTTGTTTTGATTTAAGCGCTGCACAAAGTGACTTTACATCAGATTAAAAGCTGTAATGAGCTAAATCAGGAAATCAAGACAGCAGAAGCAACAAGTGATATGAAAAAATGACTCTCCCCTAACCTGCTGTGACAGATGGTTTGTTAAAACAGAACCATCTGAGGAGCCATCACTGGAAACTCAGCACAGTCGCGGCCGTCACAAACACCTTGACCACGGCCATAGCTGCAAGTAGCACCTCACCAGACGCTGATTGGTGTGGTTAGCGGTTAGCTCAGACACAAACCCATAAGGTTGGAGACTGACTAGATGGATTTTTCGTGATATTTGATCCTGTGATTCTCCTGTGATCTCATGATAGCACGAGATTTCAGATGCCGTGCAATGTAAGATTTCCACACCCAATGCTCCAAAACTAGCCTTATAAACTGAGATAATGCCAGTTTGACTTCAGTTCAAAATCTTAATAAAAGACAACAAAAGCTATAAAAAAGCAGTCAGGATGTGATATGTCTGCACTGTTGAGGTTACATTAGACCTAACAAACTTAACTGAAGACAAACATAATGGCAGAATGAACAGTGAGGCGTGTATTTCCCAACAAGTCCTCCAAAACATATGACAATAGGTATTTCATATACGTTCCCCTCTAATACAATTAATAGGAGCATTTCATAAATTCGTGCCCCTAGTTGTGGCGTTCTCCGTCCTTCTATTTAGATCTGAACCCAAGAACGTAACAGTCAAAGTTATAACATGTTGGTTTGGTTAGGGTTAGGCACAAAAACTATTTAGTTAAGTTTAGAAAAAGATTGTGGTTTGGGTTAAGATCAGTCAGAGAAGTTAATAAAAAAAAAAGAAGAAAGATGAGGATCGCTTAAAAACCAGACGTTATCGATGCATCGCTGCCAGGTCATATCTATCTTGCATACTGTAGCTTTAATTAAATTTCCTGCATCCGAGCAGCCAGGGACGTTCTGTGTGTCACATACAACAGACCAGTAAAATAAGACGTACTGTATGATGCACCAAACGGCTAAATAACAAGAACAACAGATGCTTGATAGCAAAATAATTCAAACCAGCATCAGGGTGTGTGCGTGTGTGCGTATGTGTATGTCTGTGTGTGTGATCGCTATGGGCTACGGAGATCAGCAGAGGCTCGGGGTTTGGGTAATGCTTCTTCAAAGATTTGTTCACATTTTGAACACGAGTCCTCCTCACATGCCTTTAAGCTCATTTGATTGGAACGAGTCAAGCATCCACATATGAAAGTCGTCTGTTTATCTTGGCTTCACGTGCAAAGTATACAGTCTTACAGGTCTTGCAGGATTTTGTTGCACTATTACATCTTTGAGTTAATCTTCTGACTCACAAAGTTTATCCAAGGAAGGTACTTCTGAGGTGCAGCTGTTTCACATTATTAACGCAACAGACTTTTACAGATTTGGTTGACAGCAGAAAAAAAAAAATATTTTTTATCTTGGCTATGCACTATACCACTAAATATGCACACACAAACCCATTATTGTCCAATTTTGTGGAAGTTTCAGACCACAGAAACGTCTACAGCACCACAAATGTCACATTCAGACAAATGTGACTCCAGTTGCAGGTCACTGTTGCTCTTAGTCTGACACAGCCCCTCCCTCTTGCTTTTTATCCGAATACCTGCTGATATTTTGTGTGACATATTCAACAAGAAAGCTTTATCAGCCGTGAGCTCCAAAGGATCATCCAGCTGTCTCGCTACGAGTAAACCACCGAAAGATATTGAATTATTCAGACAAATGATGTGTAATAAATGAGCAGAAAGGCAGCTCCCAGGTGCGAATGTGTGTCAAGATACTTGTTGCATTTTAAGTTGTATTTATTATGGTTGTTGGAGCCCTTTCAATAGGGACCAGTGTGGGTCGCTTTGGGTAAAAAAAAAAAAAAAAGGTCTATGGCTTTTGCCCTTAAATCACTGTAAATTAGCTAGTGTGTTTTATTTCGAGAGCTGTACCTACTTTTAAATAAACTAATTTACATATCCAACTTTAGGCTTTTGGGCAATTATTTGATGACACCAAAGGATCCAAAGAGCCTTGGAAGCACTCTACACGCTACATGATTGATCAGTGGATTGCTTTATGGCACAAAGCAGGATTTACTGCGCACTAGACCGCCACCAATACGCTGGGGAAGAAAATGTAACATCTTGCAAGGTTAAAAGGATAGTTCCGATTTTTTTTTTTTTTATTGTTTGAGGTACTTCTCTATAGTCAGTGTATTAGTTAGTAGACGGCGGTCGGCACGCCCCCAGTTTGGAGAAGCAGAGAAGAGTACCGAGTTAAACATGTTTTAGATATCTAAAAGTAATCAACATCAGTTTAAGTGCACGCTATATTAAGAATATTTTTAATATTTACCTTACTATGAGACAGCCCTTTATGACGGGGAACTTTATGCTCTCTTTAAAGTCACCAGACTTCTTTGACAAGAACAGGAATTTGCTTGTTGTTTGTTTGTGTTATTGTGTAACTTTGGTGAATCCGAATTAAACCTTTGAAACACCAAAGTCACACAAAAACAATAAAAGTACAGTACTTCAGTAAATGTACTTAGTTATGTTCTATCACCTTAAATTACAGCCTTAAATTTACAAAATGAGGATTTAAGTTTATAGCACATCCTGTCTTTAAAAACGTAGAAGAAAAGCATGAAACTTGGGAACTGCAGGTTTCTTTTTCTTCCTTAGGATAACACACACACACACACACACACACACACACACACACACACACACACACACACACACACACACACACAAACACTATTGATGCGCTACTTCTACTGCACAAATAGTTACTTGCCATTTTAAGTGACGAGACAAATGCGGCAAATCAAGAAAAAGGCACAGAAAACAAACCTACCTTTGAAGAACTGCACTCTGAAGGAGGTGTCTGAGCTCTTCTCTTCATCCTCATCAGCTCCCGTCCTCCCCTGCGCTGACGATCGCCTCCTTTTCCAACGCATCCCTCCTTCACATCTATATAATATATCTATCTATCTAACTGCTACTCCGTTACTGGGATTACACACTCTCCTCCTTTCTGTCTATCTGTCCACTTGTTCGTCCTACAGCTTCACTACCATTCTCCTCCTTACTCCTGATGTGACTCTCTCTCAATCTCTCTCTCTCTCTCTCTGTATCTCTCTCTCTCTTTCTCTCTCCTTGGATTACATTTCCTCTCTCTCCCTCACTGCCTCACTCTCTCACGAGGTCTCTTTCTGGCAACAGAACTTGCAACAGTGACAGTTCACATGATAACCCAAACCTGTGTGTGTGTGTGTGTGTGTGTGTGTGTGTGTGTGTGTGTGTGTGTGTGTGTGTGTGTGTGTGCGTGTGCGTGTATGTTTGCGTGATCTTTCCACATGTAATTTCAAATGTCACGTCAATGTCCAAATGTTAAGTTTGTGTGTATTTTGTGCAGCATTTCTTTGCTATATATGTGTGCATCCAGTATATGTGTGTGTGTGTGTGTGTCGGTCCTCTCTTGCTCGCCATTCTGCAGTCAGTTCTGCTGCGTCAGCACTGGTCACGCACATACACACACACACACACACACCAGCAGAGACGAATACACACAGAAAAAAGAGGCAACACGCAAAGCAACAGATGCTAAACAACCGTGCACTGCAACACAAACATCATTGATTTTTATGTTGCATACAGTAAATTCAGCATTTCTTTTAACTCCTGTTGTCGATAGCTTTTCTCTTATAATTTCATCTTACTTAGCAAGTTCTAGTCCTGCCGGATGTGTGATGTGTAACATAGTATGGTATCAAAGTTTAAAATTCTGATATAATGACAACCCAGAGCTGCCTGAACAGGCAGATCCTGGACACCAGCAGACATGGTAATGAAGCAACGATGACACAATTAAAGTTCTGATATGTTCAAGTTTAAGATTAAAAAGTAAACAAATTATACTTTCTGAAGACAGGAACGGAGAGAAAGAGAGGGGGAAGGACATGCAGCAAAGGGCCATGGGTCAGATTCTCCAGTAGTAAAAAGATGACAACAATGTGTGAACTGGCTAATCGGTCTGCAAATGAGCATTTAACGTGGAAATAAGAAAAGGGATGGTGTCAACTACTCTTCTTTTAAGATGTGAAATTATAATAAAAAGTGCTTGTGTCCAAGTTAGTTAAATCGCACTATAACCTGAGAACCAGTGTGGCACGTTTCCATGGAATTCAAGGGAAAGTTTCACCAATATAAATATTATAAATATAAATCAGAAGCATTTCAGTTGCAGAGTGAGAGTTGTTGACACTCAGGCGGGAGAGTCTGCAGTGTAATCGAAACAAGTAAATAAGCCATGTGAGTGTGCGGCAGGGCAGAGTGCCTGCTTCACACAGGGCACTAACGAACTCAGAGGGCACGTAGCGGACATTCAGCGCAACACACACACACACACACACACACACACACACACACACAAATATGGACTAATCAGCTGCAAAGGGGACTAAAGATACTAATTTAATATCAATAAAACCATCCTCAGCTCATAATATACATAATATACAATTACAGAACAAAAAGCCTAATAAAATATTCAGCAATGATTCGGGGGGGGGGGGGGAAGCATCAGAAAATGATGCGAGTGCCTGTAACCATGGAAACCCCATCCCTCTGCTGTTTGAGGAGACATGTGGGGCGGAGAAGGCAGGTGTTTGGGTAACATGTGAGGAAGGAATGACTCTTTGGTAAACAAAAGCTGCTTTTTTTTTTAAGATTATTTTTTGGGGCATTCTAGGCCTTTTTACTTTTATAGGACAGCGTAGACATGAAAGGGGAGAGAGACGGGGAATGACACGCAGCAAAGGGCCACGGGTCAGAGTCAAACCCGCGGCCACGGCGTCGAGGAGTGAACCCCTATACATGGGCGCACGCTCCACCAGGTGAGCCACCTAGACGCCCCAAACGCTGCTTTTTTAAAACACTTATAATAATTGTTTTTAATCAATCAATCAATAATATTTCTCTCTTGATGCAGGACAAAATCTGTGGATTGTTCCACAAAAATCAGGATGTCAGGTTATTTCCATCTGGTTCCAGACATTATAATCCCTGCCCACACGTCCAATCTTTGGAAGTGTTGGAACAAGTTTGTAAATTATCTTTTCATATATTTAAAAAAAAACATTAGCCATGACAAAACTACTATACAAACTACGTTCTGTCAATTCCTTTTAGTGCTTGCTTGAAAAGATGAACACATAACGAAGGGGTTGCAGAACATAACAGTTCCCAAATTGTCATATTTCTACAACTGTCATGATAACCGGTAACAAGTTTACACAAATAACCCTAAATGGCAAAGCAACGCCCACAATCATTCAGAATTTATTGAACATCGACACAACACCAGGCTGAATAATGAAGAAAAAAGGCAAATCATAAAGCATTAAGCATGACTCATACTGACACCCAACACCACAACAAAACAGGGTGTTGATGCAAGACGTAGCAGGTCTGTTTGTTGTCACACACTGTTTATTCACGCCACGTCCAAACCGCAGAGCCTCACGGCTGCCAGGTAGTGGGTTGGTAGCAGGAGGTACCCACACGTGTGCGCGCACACATACACACACACACACACACACACACACACACACACACACACACACACACACACACACACACACACACACACACACACACACACACACACACACAGTGCCCAGGTCCATGTGTTCAGTGCCAGAACTGTGTGTTCTGTTGGTGTATCCCTCCTCTACTAACGCTCACTGGCCCAGCCTCTTCGCCACAACACCCTGCCAATAAATACTTTACAGCGATGAAAACAACTGGGCCTCGTCTACTCTCACCTCTATCCAACAAACCCAAACTCCTAAACTCACTTTCTTTGTAATTCTAAAACCTTTATTTTATAAATTTGGAGCTCAGGCAGAGGCAGTGAACATGCAGACGTCCGGGAATCAATTAAGTAACTGTACAGGTGTACAGGTGTTTATTGTTTTATTTGTAATACCATACATAGGCAGTGGTGGAACGTAACTAAGTGCATTTGCTTGTACTTTACTCCACTACATCTTAGAAGCATACACTTCTACATTTGTTTTCACAGTTTACTGGGAGGAGGTCTCGGGGAAGACCCAGGACTAGGTGGAGGTATTAGATCTCCACCCTGGCCTGGGAACGCCTTGGGATACCCAGTTGTACAGTAACTGAGAGTGGGTCTGGGGAAGGTTCCTTTCCAAAGTGGCGTCACCAACGGACGCCGCTCAAATGCCTCTGGGTGCAGTTGAACAGACCTAAAACCAATCAGAGCAGTGAAGGAGATGACGTACGCTGATATCTCAGCCCTTGGCTGAATCCAGTCAGCAAGACCGCAACAAGATCTTTTATAGATATGAATGCAACGTTCAAATCGCTTTAAAACAGACGCATTAGCTGATCTGAACGAGCGATGTTCTGGATGTTCCACGGCGGCAACCATCGTTGTTTTGTACAAAATTTGATTCAACGTCGCCGCGCTATCGTGTAAAGCCCGCCTCAATGGTTGTGATCAGTGCCTCAATTTGGAAAAACTGGAAATGGGCTCTCCAATGTGCCTGAAGTTTGTGAGGGTTTTCCCGGGCTAGGAGCTGCTGCCCCCGCGACCTGACACCAGATAAGCAACTGAAGAAGGATGGATGGAAATTATGATGTTTTATTATAGATTAAGCTTACAGGCAGTAGGCTACATAAAGCAGTTCAAATTAACTTCACCTGCGTACGCAATAAGGCATCACTAATTATAAGGGGAAATTCTGGTTCCCAATGGCAACTTTGAGGAACAAAAGTCCTCTCACTTTTATTAGTTACATTTTATGTTAAAGTATGAATATTACAATTATTGCAGTGTCAGGGTTTCTTAGACAGAATTGTCCCCTTTTCCTAGTTTGTGTCCTTTCCTACGCTGCTGGCAATGGTAGCACACTTGAAAACGAGCGTGCGCGCGCACACACACAAACACACACACACACACATACATCTCAGTTGGTCATCTGGAAGTGATCGCCTCCACCATTACAGCATGCCTTGGCCGACGTTAAGCGTGTTGGTGTTGACAGCCAGCCTTTTGTCCATTACAGCCCTGAGAGAAAAGCTCTGCACAGAAACACATTGATAAAACCTGCACACACACACACACACACACACACACACACACACACACACACACACACACACACACACACACACACACACACACACACACACACACACACAGATACTGAAAGATTTTAGGTGTACAATAAATGTGGGCCACCTAAAGCATTGTTCACACAACCACAAATCATGGCTTGTAAGGAGAAAATGAATGGTTATTTGACCAATGCTGACATTTGACTGGTGATGACTGGTGTTTTGGGGGATCTGGTGACGTTGATCAAACTTAGTCTAATGCCGGGTTCAGACTGCACATCATTTTTGTTTGTTACGATAGTCACTTTGTAAGATTAGGCGATTACAGAGTCTTAAATCATTGCTGTAACTAGGCCGAGAGACATGACAGAATACACGTTGGTCCCCGGCCAATCAAAGCTTAGCGTCTTCCCCGACTTAAAAGGAAAGAAAGGAACAAGAATGTAAACAAACAATAGTGTCCAAAGCAGTGTGAACGATAATATCTGTCTGGTGTTCAGAACAACCTAAAAAAAGGAAAGAAAAAACGACCCAAGGGTCGCACAAAGAGGAGAGTATGAATGTCTTGAGCTGGTTGTAAAACCTACATGTAGCTAGCTAGCAACTTAAGGTAATAGTTCACAAAGCAGACTGTTAAAGCCGATGCTACTGTTTCTATTTCATTGTGATATTGATTCTATGCTCTGCTCTCCTATTAGTCAGGGTCATGTCTTTCCGTTGGGACATCAACACAAACACACAAACACATGAATGCTATCGCTATATTTTCCACCGTGTGTGTGTGTGTGTGTGTGCGTGTGTGTGTGTAGTCTAACTTGTTGTGTTTGCAAACTGCTGCCATCATGGACATCTGCTCTTTGACACACTCTTTCTAAACACCAGAGATGGGAAAAGTACTCACTTTCCGTACTTAAGTAGAAGTACAGATACTTGTGTTAAAAAATACTCTGGTAAAAGTCAAAGTACTGATTAAACTTCTTTACTCAAGTAAAAGTAACAAAGTACAGGCTTGGAAATTTACTTAAAGTATAAAAGTAAAAGTAGCCTTAGAATGACAACAATATTTTTTGCAAAGCTACCTGGAGCACACAAATGTTACTAGAGAGACGCTGAGGAACTTCAGTGGACATGGAGGGTACGTCTTTATATGGCAATGGCTACATTTTAAATGGATGTCTGCCAATAGGCCTAAAACATAACATATATGATTATTATTATGACAGACACTGGGACTCCTGGTTAATAAGATTCTGACTCATTAGCAAGATATGAATTCAGTTGTTATCTGTAAGAATTCACAGATCCAGTTTCTATTTTTAATCTTCCCCCTAACATGTAAATGAATCTACATGTATGTGCGTGTGCTCAAATATGGCTTCTGGAAAGAAAATAAAGGATTAAATATGAATAAACAAACTGACATGAATGAGGAAGTTCCCCAGCACATTGGCCAGGAGTCTTTCTTGATGCCTACTGTTTACATCTCTTTCAGATAAGGTCGAGGATGATGGGAATGTATTGCTGCTTGTCTGCCCTTTTTTCTTCATTTTCAATCATGTTGCCATCCATACTACTATGTGCTAACGTTAGCGCCATCCATACTACTATGTGCTAACGTTAGCGCCATCCATACTACTATGTGCTAACGTTAGCGCCATCCATACTACTATGTGCTAACGTTAGCGCCATCCATACTACCATGTGCTAACGTTAGCGCCATCAAGCCTCAATGATTTACTGTGAATGAATGCTGAATCTGTTGAGTTATCTTAGTCGTGCGTCAAATGCAACGTACAGTAGATGTATTCCCATCCATTTAGATTGAATATGGTATTGATGACATAAACAATAATAACAAAAACTCCAGTAAAATGATGTGAAAGTTGAGGACTAGATTAGGACTGGAAAGCTGATTCTGGTGTCCAACTTGGCCCCAGGTGTATCTGTTAAAACAGACGGAGACAACTTCTCTCTAGCTAAGGTTCCATCCACTTGTCAATTGAATTACAGAATCTGAAGTTTGGTAAAAAAAAAAAAAAAACTCATGCGAATAGAGCTGGTGAAAGTGTTGATGCTTCATGAAGACCAACGTGTAACCCAGCTAACATGTGAAGACCACACCAAAACCACGAGCTAACAGGTGAAGAACACACCAGAACCACTAGCTAACTTACTTTAAATGTGCAAGAACTATAGACCAGTAACAGGCTTAAGTGAACTGACAACATGAGTTATACAACTTACAGTTCTCAAAGACTCACACACACAATCTCAGCTGGTTATCCTCCGGACAGCTTGCCTCTTTTTCTTTTCTCTCACTTTTTTCTCCGTGTGGCGCGCGCACCCGCTCGCGGTGTGTGGCGCGTGTCCGCGCTATTCTCCGATAAGACGACCACTTGTACAAAACTAAAGTAACGAGCCAATTTTGTAAAATGTAAGGAGTAGAAAGTACCGATATTTGTGTTAAAATGTAAGGAGTAGAAGTAAAAAGTCGCCACAAAAATAAGTAGTAAAGTAAAGTAAAAATATCAGAAAAATCTACTTGAGTACAGTAACGAAGTATTTGTAGGCTACTCCGTTACTTCCCATCTCTGCTAAACACACACCAAAACATTGACTTTGTTATATGTTACTGTCCTCATGTCTTTCTCAGAGAGATTGAACAATGTGTGTGTGTGTGTGTATGTGTGTGTGTGTGTGTGTGTGTGTGTGTGTGTGTGTGTACAGCAGAGAACGAGACGGTGAAAAACACAGAGAAGTAGTCTTGTAAGCATGATAGACGACAAATCTTCACATAAAAACACTTCACATTTAAAACTTGCAGAGGAGAGAGAGTGGTTCTGCACATGACCTGTATTTACACACACGCATGCACACACACGCACACACGCACGCACGGGGCCTCTTCCTGCATTATATCACTGCTGTTACTCAATCTGCTGGACTTCTGTGGTATTTGTTATTTTTTAGGATTTTGGGATCGCCCTATCAATCTTTCTCTGCTGCTTTGCTTCTGCAGAAAACAAATTCAGCTTAAGATTCAGATTATGTGAAATTTTGGAATGCAGGACTTTTACCTGTAATGGAGTATAAATGTTAGTCAAATTACTTTCCTACAACTTAAAGTATTATTACTTATTACTTGTATACCTTTAAAACCTTTAAAGAGACCTTTCCATTTAACTAGAAACAGCTCTTAAGTTGCTAGCGCAAAACTCACCAGACTCCATTTAAAAAAGCAATACTTTTAACGTGTATAGAGCCAACATATTTTCACATGTATGTCGGTAAACTATGTGTTTATATAAAACCAAAACTAGAGTTGAGATGGTTGGAAAAGTGGAAAGAAGAACCAAAACAACTTTTCATAGTTTAATTTTGTTTCTGTTGACTTTGAATGAAGTGTATTTTACGATGCTAAAATAACTGCTTATTTCAATGGAGTCTGGTGGGTTTAGCGAACGCAATTTCGCATGATTGTATGTTTAAAAAAAGGATTTTACTCTTCAATAGAAAGATCGACCTCCTCAGAAATTCTTTCCATAACGTTGTCAGACACTAAGAATATCTATCTGAGCCTGTCAATGACAACAACACTTTTGTCAAGGTTAAAAAAATGGTAGTTACCCTATTTTTACTAGTCTATCTGTATTTGTCTGTTGTTTGCTGCAGAGCAAGTAGTTTACAGTGGGGTTTTTTTTCACTCCCACAACGCTATGAGAGCAGTGAGAATGAACCAAAGCAGTCAAGTTGCTGGTCAGACAACTAAACAATGAGCTGAACGTCCCTTTGAGGTCCGGAGCAGAGCTGAGAGGAGCTGCAGATTCAGCGGATAGGTTCATCACTACAAGTTCAAAATACATTTCCAATTAAATCCAAATCACCAACATTTCATAGTTTACTTCCGGTTCTCACAAATTATGCTAACCACTGTCAAGTTCTGAGACTTTTCTTTGCACAAGAAGTGGCAGACTGAAAATTCAAACTGTTCAAATTACATAACTGCCTGCTATTCAGCTGGCAATCTCTCGTCCTTTTGATCTTCCCATCCTTTCTCCAATCGCTTCCTCTTTTCTGTCAGTTGTCCTTAATTTTCCTCCTTCTTCCTCTTTGCTCCTCTAACTCAGGTGCTCTTTTTCGTATGTTCTTTTACCATTAATCCTTCCTCCTGCAAATGTTTTCCTTCCTTCTCTTTGCTCTATAATTCCCAGTCTGAGAGAGAGAACTTTTCACATTCCTGTTCATACTGTACATTTACAAGCTCAGCATGTGTGTGTGTGTGTGTGTGTGTGTGTGTGTGTGTGTGTGTGTGTGTGTGTGTGTGTGTGTGTGTGGTGTCTCAACTCGTTTCACGCCATTTGATAAATCGGTGCTGAGAAAAACATCAAGTTCACAGCAGGACAGCAAGAGACAATGGGAGACAAAACACACACACACACACACACACACACACACACACCACACACACACACACACACACACACACACACACACACACATACACTGCATGACAAGTTGGTCATTGGTTGTTTTTCACAGAGACCTACAACAGTACACTCATTGCAGTTGCCATGGTAACCTGTCTAAACAAAAACTTGTGCAATGGGAGGGGAAACAGAAGACTAAAACTGGTAGCCCTTTGGCTTTAGGAATGCTAGAAAGTGTGTGTGCATGCGTGTGTAATGAACCGGGGCTCTTTGCCAAGACAGGAAGTTGTTTCTGTTACCTGAATCTACAACTCACTTCACTTCTCTGGACAGGACTTTCTCTCGTTTTTGTTCTGGTCACACACACACACACACACACACACACACACACACACACACACACACACACACACACACACACACACACACACACACACACACACACACACACACACACACACACACACACACACACACACACACACACGGTGATCTATTTTACTGACTTTCTGGGAATTAAAAAGACTCTGTCCGATCTACCCTATGGGACTGTGATGAGAGAGAGGAAACATTTCGGACTGTTGGGACAGACGCTCCTCTGCACTTCATTCTGACAGTTTAGGCATTATGTCATTTTCAAACCTTTTCATATTTTGACTGACAAACACCAATTTGCACTACACCTATACTCCTACACTATACTACACTTATAGGCTACTATACATGTTTATAGTCCTACAACCAAGCAGTCCAGAATAGAGCTATAAGACAGGGGTCTTCAACGTTTTCCAGGCCAAGGACCCCCAAACTGATGGCGAGATGCAGCGGGGACCCCCTAATTATATATATTGTATAACATTGTGTTATATCAAACTGGTCCTATAGTGCCATATGTGCATTGATGACTGAAAGACATCTTCTGCCTCCATTTATCTGTTTACTACAGTGTGTTGAATTCATGTCAATGTGTATTTAAAGACATTTCAATTAGTGGAAAAAATTGCAGGGGGGGGGGGGGGAATAAAAAAAAGTCTAATCAACCAAAACTTTCGCGACCCCCATGCAGTACCTCCGCGGACCCCCTAGGGGTCGCGGACCCCCTGTTGAAGACCCCTGCTATAAGGATTTACTAAAAGTTCACAGATATTCAGGTAAATGGGCATCCGCTGCTTTTACGACCAGTACAGGAAGTTGTATCTTTATCCAAACTTGGTAGTGATTTATCGGGCAATATGGAGGAGCAACATGTAAGTGAACGTAGAGGGAAAATATCTTTTCCTGGTTCAGATCTCTTCAGCATGAACAGGGAAATACTGAACATCCACAGCCTCCTTGTTTTAATTGTTTGAACAACAGTGTTTACTTTTCAAATGAGATTTACTTCTGGGGAGCTCTGAATGTTGAATTTAAAAAGGGAACTAGGCAGCTTTTTTAGCTTCATTTACCTTAACTGAACAGCTTCGAGGTCATTGAAATGGTTATATGACTTTTTTTAGGTTGAATGGTGGTCGTCTGGCTCCCCCATCCCCCCCCCCCCCGCCCCCCCCTAGCGCCTGAGAGCGGAAAACCCACGAAGTATAGCGTGATATCACGTCTCGCGATGTAACAAATTTCAACCTCACAGGAACCGGCTAGCTATAAGAACAACGCAGCGATGGAGTTTTTCACACTATCGTTGTGGCTGAGCCGGCAAAAAAGAAGCAGAAAGCTAGGAAAGCATTGTCGGAGGAACAGAGAAAGAGGAAACAGCAGACTGACCGAGCAAGGACTCAGACACAAGTAAAAAAAATCAGACCAGCGTTTTCAGAACGCCAAGAGTTAGCCGGTTCCTGTACGTGTGCAGTGCCGTCAAGCAGTTTGTTACATCACGAGAAAACTGAATAGCGTTCCCTTTAACTAAAAACCTAAATCAGATTATTGGAAAGATAAAAGTATTTTTTCCAGCAGCATGCTGGAGCGATGGCGTGATGCTGGTGCTGCTGACCTGTGAGTCACTGCCTGTAGGAAGAGAGATGTTGGGGGAGGAGGGGGAGAAGAAGAAGGGAATATTTTGACACTGAAAAGTTGTTGAATGAAAGTCCTGAGTGTGCAATAAAACCCAGTGAGATTATAGAACATCTCCTAAAATGAAAGCTTAGATGTCCAAAGTCATCCATTGCCACTGAAGGCACCGTTTTGTCGGGTCAGAACCAGAATGTGTCTGTAAAAAACAAGTTTCTGAAGCGGTTAGATGGTTTTTCTGCCTCCTGCATGTCATGCTCATCCTGCTCGTCAGACGTGTACTGAGAAGTGTTGGAGGAGAAAGGGGAGGAAAGGAAAAGAAGTAAGAAATGAAGAAGGGGAACTTACAGTGGGGCCAACAGGGAGGCATACTGAGTCATGAGGTTGATGTCCAACCGTGGGAACGAGGGAGGACAGAGAAAGAGAGAGGAGGGGAGGGGAATTAGTAAGAAAAAAAGAAGGGAGTCAAAGCCTTTTACTCAATCAACCATTTGATTTTCATAACAGGATTTGGAAGAAGTTTAGAGTGAAACATTCCCTGCATTTTACTAGGAAGGAGGAAACAGATCAGTATATTTCTGTTGCACCAGCTAGAAGTATGTACTTTACGATGTAACTCACTAATTCCACATTAAAAGCAAAAAAAAATCCCTAAAACTAAAACTAGTTTGCCTAAAATTTGGGTAAAATGGGAGAAAAAGCCGCCACAACTTCACTTCAGAGATGTATTATTGCACTTATATAACTTAAAGAGGGATCCGAATCAATGCAGCAGGACCAGAAATATATTCTTTTTCATTCTACACATCCCTGTCAAAACCTGGTGCCTACATTACCCACAGTGCAACTCAATTCAATGCAACTATATTGTGATTTGGGTGATTGAAGCATTGAATAATGCGGATGTTGTCACATGTTTGTGCGGGCAATATTAAAGCAGAAAAGGATCGCACTGCTTTCTGAAACTGAAGCATGTTGCACTTCAGGCCACACCCCAGTTGATGATGTCATAGCAGGTGCGTTGTCTTTCACAGCCGAGGGAGGGAAAAAACACCTGCTGTGATTTCACTGATTTGGTCCAGCAGTGAAATATGCTTATCATTTTAAACCAAAAGGAGCAGCTTTTGAAGCGTGGCCTCAACTGGGATCGTCAGTCCAGAGCAGAGAACAACAAACTTCAGCAAAATGAGCTTTTAAAATCAGTTTTAGGTCAAAGAAAGACTGTGGTTTCCCATAGACTTAAACTGGGAAAAGGCACAAAAAGAAAACACAAAACTTTGGTTCCCACTTACATACTTGGGATACTCCTGCCCTGCGCCGGGGTCAAGGGCAGCCAACAGAAAACAGCAAGAAACAAGGCCAGCCTGAGAACCAGAAAGCTACAGAGGTGTTGCAGAGGACAAACTCCTCAAGTTCAGCCCCTTCTGAGTGACAGCTTCCAGTGGAAACTGACACACAGCTATGCACACTGGTGCTATCAAACCCCAAGAGAGACTTCCTCTGTATCAGTGAAGGAAACCAGCTCCAATCCCTCCGGCGTTTCACCGTGCCGAGGCCCTGGGAGCAGCTCAGGAGATCCGACTCTTGGACAAACTCTAAACTCGGGGTGGAAAAATCCCCTCATCCAAGCCTGGAACATGTGTTTCAGCGCGGCCTTATGCAACTCTGGCCGAGGTTTTTTGTTTTGTTTTTGGCAGGTGGAGGGGGGGAATGTCAGGAGGGAAAGCTCACATCCACGAATGAGGGAAAAGAATGTGATTTTTTTTCACCTCTTGCAAAGGGAACTGTCCACACTGTTTGATTCACAGCTATTGCTTGGCACCAAAGAAGAAGACAAAGTAAGAAAATTAGGATTTTAGAAGGTCCTCTACTGCATATATTTTATGATTTTAATTTTGGAAATTGGGATCTTCTGATCACACTTTAATACAAAAATAGTAAAAAGAAAAAAACAAGCCAACGTGCATTTTAAAGGTATTTTTTGACTTTATTTGTTGGTGTCTGGTGGTGTTTTCTCTTATCTCTTCTATCCTCCTAGTAACAGAATGTTGTTTATTCTTTCACAAATGACAAACATGAATCCTTGCTGCATGTCCCCTTGCGCGTCTATCTGTTCTGTCTAATAAAAATGCATTAAAAAACCCAAAAATAATCTTTAAAAAATAAACGTGTGGTGAAACCTTCAGAACTGCTTCTCACTATCAGAGGGGAAAGATATCAGTCCCTCAAGGATTTCGCGACGACGCAATCACAACAATTGACGCAAATTCAACCAATCACCGTGGATTCAGTGCGACTCGCAAATCTGACCAATCACCAGAGTTTCCCAGCAACTTCAACCAATCACAGCAGTCCCACGTGCCAGACTTTGCGTCAGAATGTGACTCCGAGAGTCACTGATTAAGCGGGAGGGAGGACGGGTTGACGTACGTTGCCTAATTCATTTCCTTGTTTCTGATGAGACGTGCGTGACTCGAACATTTCACATTTACCATCAAATCGTACAGACCGTCCGCCAACCTGTAAACTGAGGACAGCTACGCTACGTTATTGCAATGATAAGTTAAAGTCCAATAAGTCCTTCCAAACGGAAGAAAGACCCAAATCTTTATACCTTGGTATTCTTCTAGTGAAAGTTAGATCAATGTTTTTCATCTTGGCCGAGATAGTAGAAGGCGAGAGAGAGAGAGAGAGAGAGAGAGAGAGAGAGAGAGAGAGGATGATGATGAGACCATGGATGGCTTTATTGATTGTTTAGCCTTGTGCTTCTTCCCACATGTTAGTGATACATTTAGAACCCACACAGAATTTAGAAAGGAGAGAGAAGAAGGGTAAGGATGTTTGCATCTCATACATGAACACATCCACATAAATACACACACACACACACACACACACACACAACACACACACACACACACACACACACACACACACACACACACACACACACACACACACACACACACACACACACACACACACACACACCACACACACACGGGTGAGTTCCTCCCGGTAAAGTAAACTAAAAAACGAGCTACATTTGTTTTATCTTTCTTCCGCTCCTCAATCCAGCTCTACATCTGGTCTGTGTTTGGAGGGACTTTCTCTCCTATCAGACTGTATACACACACACACACACACACACTCTCACACACTCACACACACACACACACACACACACACACACACACACACACAACACACATCGCTGAAGGCCTCATAAACTTTTGTTCACAGTCGGCTCAACCTTGTTCATTCGCTCACTCTAAAACTGCAACGCAAACAAAGGAGACATTTGCCTGCTATAAGTTTTCTTGCTAAGTTTGCAGAGTTAAAACAGGTTGGCAGCCATGGTGAAAATCTCCCATCATGCATCTGGGCTGCATCACCTGAACTGGTGTCAGGTGGAGGAGGATGTGTCCCAACTCAGCTACAGAATATGTGCTCATACTTTTTGATAAAAGCACCCAGGTAAGTGTGGAATTAAAGGACAAGTCCACTCTAAAACAAGACAGAGAGATGGAAAGAAGCATCACTGGAATTGATATACTATTGAATAGTGTTGACTTGTATTGTCTTTTCAGCTGATATAATGTATCACAGGACCATTTTAGACTCTTGATTGTTCGGGTGAGATCTTTCCAGGCTCCTTGAAACAACGACTCTACTGTTGACCGCGCTGTGACCTGCGCACAGACAGCCACACGTCTGAAACCAAACGACCAGCCTCCACCAAGCATCCATTCAGACTGGCTGTCAGAGAGACCACAAGCTTCTGATGGAGCGGAGGTTTCTGGATAAGACCCTTAAAAACTCTGAGATGGACGACTAAAAAAACGCAGCAGAAACGCCTCATGTGAAGAGAAAGTATACAATAACACCTCAAATTCTACTACTCTAGGCCTGTGCTCTGACATCTGAATTTAATTCTAAATACTTAATTTGTCCCACAACAGGCAGTTAGGTTTGAATACAAACAAAATATGAAAATAGCTCATTCATATGCGTCAAAGCAGTCACAAAATATGATCAAGTTGACGAGTGTAAATCATGAAAATCTGTAAGTTTAAAATGACAATACATGACTACACAGTCTCTAAAAACCAAAAGTTATGTCTTACCCCAAAATCAGCATGGATGGATTACTGAACGGGACCTACTGGGCACAGGCCCAGGGGCCCATGGGTCAGGGGACCTGACTCATAAAATGTCACAAAATGATCACTGAGCGATGCTAAATGACCACAGACATACAAAAAATGATAAAATGAATGAAAATATACACATAAGGACTACAAACAACCCAACATGACAACAAAGCGACCCAAAAAAACAACAGGCACACAGAAGAACTGCAAAGAAAAAAATGCAAAACAGCCACAAAAAGATGCTAAATGACTAAAAACAGATGCAAGACTTTTACAGATGCAAAATGACTACAAGTACACGCAAAACAAGCCCAAAATGACTAAGGGATGCAAAATTAACTGTCCCTAAAAATTTGTATCAGCAGAAAGTTTTCAAACTTGAGATCTTAGAATAGAATAGAATAGAATGCCTTTATTGTCATTATACACAAGTACACGGTACTTGTGCAACGAGATTAAAGCAATCCCTTTGCAGTGTTGACACAAAAAAATATAAGAATATAACAGTATAAAATATAACAGTATAAAATATCAAAAATATAAAGTCAAAGATATAAAGTGTAGTGACTGTCAAGTATACATATATAAATCAGCTTGAATAAGCATAGGTAAGTGTTAACACTCAATAAATAATATTGCACAGTGATGGAATGAAATGATTAAGTACTAATATTAAGTAAATAAATATTGCACAGTAATGGAAAGGTTAATGTATTAAATATTGCACTGTATGAAATGAACATCACTTCTCCTGACATCACATAAAAACACTACTAATACTACTAATTTGCGAGTTTTGGTGAAATTACTTTGTTACAAAATGTACTACTCCTCCCTTATTAAAAAAAAAAAAATCAGGACACTATGAATTTTGCTTGTTCAATTCAAATGTTTTACAGCCGGACACCAAATATTTGTCTTATATTATGTCTTGAACTGAGATTTAAAGCAAGCACAGAGAAACCTTTCCTCTTCAGCAGATTGGTGTGAAAACAGACTTCTAGTGTCAACCCCTGCACAAACATCATTCAAACTTAAAAATCCAAATGAATTAACAAAAAGCAAAATACATTTTTCAGCAGAGGAGGGATGGAAGGGGGGGGGGGATTTGATGTGAGCATCATCTTGAATCCGGACTCAGATGCTTTGACCTGCAACAATTTTCTCTAACTCTAAAAACGGTGTGATAATGTCAACAGGTCAGAGAAGGAGGTGACAGTGGGGGACAAAGTGACAGGTAGACGGACAGGACTCCAAAATATCTCTGCTTCCACATTCCACTCTCTACACCCACAACGTGCTGCCTTCAGGAGCATCTTGTTAACCTGCACATCCATGAACCACAGCCACAGAAAGCAACTGCCACAACATGTTAACTCATCAGAAAAAGACTTTGCTAATCCTTCCTGTCCCCGAAAAAAAAGTCTGAAACTCCAAAACAGAAACCTCACGAATACCTTATTCTTGGCCCACATAACTTATTGACATGCGCACATGCTCTGCAAACCCTTGAACGCCACGCATTGATATTTAATTCACGTTTTTTATATAAAATTCCCAACTTTTTTTCAGCAGAATTTAATCAGTGGTCCGGTTCCTTTTTTTTTTTTTTTAAAGCGTCAATGAGTAAAGTCCTAATAATGCCTGCAGTAACTGAACGCAGGACACATCTCCGCCAGCTGACAATAACAAAACCCTCCAATAATAAACCTCTCACTTACACCCACCCTGAATAAATCTCACCATGGACCGTGCGCAGTGACCGCTCGCTGCGTGCAGCCATGGTGACTCATGAACAAAACTCTCAAAAAACAAAACCAGTCATTTCTCCAGAGAAACAGGAATGTCAGGCTGATAGTAGAAAGTTTGACACTCCACTGACTTTGACTCCGCCGGACCAAACAAGCTGCTTTAACTGTCCTCCTGCAGCTGCACCATGTGTAAAGTGACTCCAGGTGTGTGTGTGTGTGTGTGTGTGTGTGTGTGTGTGTGTGTGTGTGTGTGTGTGTGTGTGTGTGTGTGTGTGTGTGTGTGTGTGTGTGTGTGTGTGTGTGTGTGTGTGTGTGTGCGTGTGCGTATTTTTTTATTTCCTCTTACTTCTCGGCGGAGGCTTGCTGAGCAGCTCGGCGACGTGCCTCTGCAGCCGGACCACTCTGCCCTCCAGCGCGCCGGACCGCTGGCACACGGACACCAGCTCTCCCTCCAGGTCCTCCAGGATGCTCACCGAGTGCCGGGACAGATCCGAGAGCTGCCGGAGCACCGAGCACAAGGTGAAGCCGCACACGTCCGCCAAGTCCCCGAATATCTCCGCTTGGTGCCGCGGACGCGCCTCCTGCAGCCTCCGGCCGTCGGGCTTGCACACATCTTTCGGAAGTATGGTCCGTTTGCAAAAAGGCATGATTACTCCCCCGAAAAAAAATACACCAAACTCCGCAGATCAAGTTATATTCCTGTGGTCCTTCTCCCTCCGGTTGGCGCACAGACGCATGCTACGGGTCCTCCGGGAGGAAAAACTCCGCCGCGGTTGGAGAGGCTTGGAGCGAGTGGCGCGTCGTGCGCCTTCATAGTTTTTGACTGCGAGTGAGCTTTCTCTTTTCTTTTTTTTACACTGTGGAGAGGAGAGACTCAGCTGCTGGGAAAATTGGTATCAAATCAGCCAGAGTGTAACACACAACACATCCGGATTAACCTTTCAAAATCAAAGCCCGGATAGGTTAATTTTTGTTGAATCCAAACAATCGCCAAAATGGATTTGAGGATTAGTTTTGTTAATCAATTTACCTTCATTGTAAACAGTATATTTCCATATAGAGAGTTTAAAAGGCTATAGCAAAAGATCATGAAACTTTAATTACATTAACCTACCCTATAACAACAAATACTAGCCTTTTCAATTTCCTTGTGGGAGTCATCCCAAAAGGATTTATAAAGGGAAGTCTAAGTCTAATGAAAAAAAAAGATTGGATTTAGGCTACTTTTCTCTAATAGATATAGATATCTTTTTTTCTAAATGTAAAGATCTATATTAAATGTATTTATGCAGATGTCCTGATATTGCACTTCTGGAAACATCTTTATACAGCCTTTTCTTGCATCATTCATTTAGAAGCAATTGCATCATTTTTAAACACTACTGAATCATTTTAATATAAATGTTATGAGTTATGTTGTTGCTCAGAGCAACTTAATTTTTTTCTCTATTCACGCTTTTATTTCGAAGCTAAATAACTCTGCATCAGATCTTATTCTGTCCGGCTTGACCTGGAGACACGGGGCGCAACAGTCCGGTGCTTCCCGAGAACAAAACCTGTCCAAAGGGAAGAAGAAGAAGAAGAAGAAGAAGAAGAAGAAGAAGAAGAAGAAGAAGAAGAGATGGAGGAAGAGTAGGAAGATGTGAAGAGGAGGAGAAAAAAGAAGAAGATGGAGTGAGGCTGGGGATGGATCAACTCTTTCCGTCATGCACCACTGCGCGAACTTGCAACAGTGACAGTTCACATGATAACCCAAACCTCTGTGTGTGTGTGTGTGTGTGTGTGTGTGTGTGATAGCCTATAGTGTAGTTTTGTGCGGAGGCTGTTAAAGCAGCAGTCCAACAAGTCCAGCAGCCACCCGCTCGGGTGTCCACATACTTTTGGCCCTGTTTAGTCTCATTCTTTTAACTTATTTCTGTTGTTGATTAATCAACAGCTGTTCATGTATGACATACAGTACCTAAAGTCAATATCGTTGCCATGTCTTCATGATGTGTCATATCGGTATTTGCAATGGAAGAACCTCATAAACCATATTTAACTAAGAAAGAAAGAAAGAAAGCTTTTGTAAATGCACTCCACTACAAGTAAAAGTACCACTGTTTCATGCAGTGGTTCCCAACCTAAGGGTTGGCCTCCTTCCTAAGGGTCGCAAGATAAATCTGAGCCCACTCGTCCCTCACCGGCCTAACTTCAGACGGGGACATTATTTCCTTTATAATCAGGCAAAAACCAGGCTCACGTGATATTTTGGCACCAGCAGCATGAGGCACACTTACAGGCTTTCATAATGAAATAATACACACACTGGAAAATTCAGAAAACCTCCAAATAAACCATCTTACAATAAAATGGAAACACTTACACATTTAAAACATATTACTACACATTTAAACCCCAAAGTGCGAAGACATAGCGGACCAGAATCGAGATGTTATTTTGAAAAGTAGAAGAACAACGGCACCAGATGGGAGGCTCCAGGCTGCAGCCGTACAGTCTTACATATTTTTGTCAAACTACGGTGAAACGCCAGTGTTGCCACATTGTTCTTTTTTCCAGCCGCCCAAATGGGTCCACGAGTGCACAGTCTGCCAGTCCGCCTACACTGTAACGAATTTGACTGTGATTTTACAGTAAACACCTGGCAAAAAAGTTGCCAGCAAAATCTTGTAAAATTACTGTTAGTTACTGTTAATAACTGTAAAAATAATTACAGTATAAGACAGTATTTCTTTTACAGGTTTTTGTTGTACATAAATTACAGCAATGTTTTGTTTTTTATAGGAAAACAATATTTTATTGTAATTTAGTTTACAACATTTTCTTGTATTCTATTCAAATTACAGCTATTACCTGGCAACTCTAGTTGCCAGGTAATAGCTGTAAATACTTCACAATACAATATGTTGTTAATTGTTTTTACAACAACATATTGTATTGTGAAATATTTACAGCTTTTTGCTGGCAACTCAAGTATCCAGCAAAAAGATGTAAATATTCCACAATACAATAACATTGCTGTAAAAAAATGTATACAGTTACTTTAGTTTTTTACATTCGCAGCTTTGCTGATGCCTGTTGTAAAGTGTTTTAAATAAGACCAAGCTTGCTTTTAATTCAAAAACAATTGCATTAGATTCTCTTCAACTGTAAAATAAAACCAGAGTCAGAGATGCAAAATCATGACATTTTATTATTAAAATTCAACACAGTGTAACAATACTGAATGTTTCAGAAGGTAACTTCTATTTTTCTTAAGAGCTCATCATGACCATGATAGAACCAACCCGATAATCAACCTGACAGTCCGGCGAGGGTCGGTGATCAAGTCTGTTCGGTGTGCTCCGTGTTTAATTGGTGAACTGAATCTTGGAGAGCATTTTGGGGAACCATCTGTGTTGCTTTTGTCATTTGTTGACGTCTACCTCTCCCCTACCTCCGCTGAGTAGAGAGGAGACGCGAGGGTTAATGCAGTTCCTCTCTTTCTCCTGTATGTTCTCACGTTTTGGCTCAACACTTTTGTTGGTTCCACTTGAAGGGTTCAGTCCGATGAAGCATCGGAAATCACAAATCACATGCTAATAAACTTCATGAAAAAGTGCCTTAAATGCTCTACAAGATGCAAAATACAATCCGGCTGTGCAAATCTGTATGTGGGTGTGTATATTGTGTACATGCATGCGGGGTGTATGCATAAAGATCCTTTTTTGTATGTTTGCTTTGAGCCATAGTGGGGAAGGTTGTGGCAGGGTGGGCATAGAAAATCATGCGTAACTGTAAAATGAACTTCATCTAGGATTTCTTGTGAATGCAATAGATAAAAAAGAACAAGTTGTAGTTTATTCGCCTAAACGCTCAGTTTCCTCAATGCAGAACTACTTTTCACAAATGTATAATCAAATAGATTTATTGTCAATGTTTGAAAAACAACAAAACAGTTTAACAGCTCTCAGAATGAATGCCATTAGTATAAAATGAATTGGTTCTGCAATGATTTAAGCATTTAGGTAATAACTGCTAACTTACCCTTTTTATAAACTAAAAAATCATTTAAGGGATGTACTGTAAGTACACTTGAAGCAAAATAAAATCTGTTACTCATAATAACTAACTCTACAAAATAATGATCAACTGCATTCGAATACTAATTCACAAGCACATAGTTACCTTTGAATGAATTTTAGTTGTGCAAGATGCTTGCTCGGGTACACCAGATTAAAGATGTAGTAGCTCGAAATCAAAGCTGCCAATCACCACGAAGTTAGGATGTGGAGGAACAACCACCGGACCCCCAATGCTCAGCATCCAAACGGTTGCTGTGAGAAATTCAACCTAAACATAAAAACAAAGAAACACCAAAACAGAAACACACACAGCTTTAATTAACTAACCATTTATGTGCCATTAATTATATAAACACCCTGAAGACTAGTGCTTCACTACCACACCCAAACTGTCACATTTATAATGCCACCGAACATTATACAAATTCAGGCATAATCGCATTAATGTTTTTACTGAAAAGCTTCTTCAGCCATGTATGTTGTTGATCACTGTGCAGCGATGGTTCTCACTTTAGGAGGTTTCCTCCCCGTTAGCTAGGTCTAAACAATACAAAAGTTGAAAAAACACACGTGTATGTTGGAATATAACATTATAACATCTGTAATAAGCAGTGTGTTTAGGCGCCTATTGAGAGTGTATAGCACTTATACACCCACATGGCCATCATATATTTCCGTGGCGTTTTTCTGTAAATAATAAATTGTTACAGCTATGTTTGGGTTGATATAATTCTTACACAAATTTGATGTTAAATTAGCCATTATGACCACTCAATTATTGATAAAAAGATTGTCAAGTTACCACCAAAATACAACATTGAGCCACCAAGACTTGAGATACACTATAGAAAATGAATTATTTCCTTGTTGCCAAAAACGTTTGACAAGATTTAAGAATTCATCACACATTTAAGAGTCCACAACAGTCTCAGTGTCTAGTTAGGACTAAATTCATGCACCCCAAGGCTGTTTGGATACCCACTCTGCTGAAATATTTAAATACACCTTTTATTACAGGTGAAAATAACACATGTGCACTGCTGACAAACTGCATCTGGGATTATCCAAAAGTGGCATGTCTGTTAAGGGAAGACTCGTGGGTGCCTCACATCCGTTTCATTCAAATTTCTTTAGTAAGAGGTCAAAGGTCCCCTTAGAAAATAGCCAAGCTTTTTTCACACAGCTATCATTAACAATAATGATGAATGTTTTGAACGGAGCACGCGTAATGTCGGACTCTAACTTAGTTCATAGAAGAGTTGTTAAAGTTAAATATCAACCGAAATTAAAAGGTCTATTTCAGGGTCGTGCAAAGTCAAACGTTATTATAATTATACCTTACCTGTTAAATCGAACAATATATTAATGATGGGCTTTCGATTCAATAGGGCAATTTTTTTCTAACTATTGGGACTTTGTATCAACGTTAATGGGCCGTCTGCAGCCTGATCTGAGGCGATGTGGCTAATGCATACGGTTAAGCTAGCTAGCTTTTTTTTCCACTAACGTTGACTTCAGTTTGCTAGTGTAAGCTATAACGGTGAAGAAATGTACAGTCAGACAGTCAAATAAAGCTAAATAAAACACTGTGACATTAGGCTAACGTTACTTACCAAAGACCCGACTCCGTGGCGCCTGACCGTCCGGTAGCGTTAGCTACTTCTGCTGCATGCCTGCGTGACGTTAACATTGACGTTACAACACAGACTACTACGCTTAGTTAGTTGAAATAAATATAAAAAGGGTTAACCGTTAACGCCAACATTACACCCACTATACTTTCCTTAACCTTAGCATTAAACTGCTTCGCCTTGGATTGCTTGTTCAAAATTCCTTCTGAAAAGTCTCCAGCTAATGTTAGCTAGCTATGAGTTAACTTTATTGTGGGGCCTGCACTAGACTGAAACACGGTCAGCTTAGGTTATTTCAACCAGCATTAACAAGTTAAACCACAATTTAATTATGTAGGCTATTCATAATAGTATACTTACGTATTGTGGCTGAGTGGAGTGGCAATGTGGCTCCTCTGCAATCCGCCATCAAATGGTCTTGTGTAAAGCAACTGCCTCGTGCAACGCATTCAACGGTAAATAACTGTACCTGTACTGCATCATTTACAGTCAAGCGCAAGTATGCCTGTAATTTATTATGGAAAAAAGCTGTCAACTACTGTAATAGTGTTTTCACCCATAATGCATTGCAATATACAGCTAAACATTGTAAAATGACAAAACAAGAAGTTACTGTAAAATTTAGCTGTAGAAATTACAGAAATTTGTTACAGTGTATGAGCAGGTAACAAACCAGTTGCTTAACTTGTTTTTTTGCTAAATTTCATTCCTCATCTGATGCATAATTTTCAGAAAGACCACACATTCAATGCGTAACACAGTCACAAGGTTATGATTAGATTTCACTACATTTTTTTTAAAGGGAGGTTCCTTTTTTCCTGCTTTCTGTGTAGTCCCTGAACACACCCTTGTTTCGAGCCAAAGCTTTCTGGTTAACCAACATGTCTAACTTCTCAGAGTGGATTCTTCTTCCTCCCCACAAAGTGACAACTAGTGTGCAGGGAAGAAAAGCTACCACCAACAGAAGTGGTCAGAGTGTCTCTTTAAGACATCACGTCTCTATAGGAGCTTCTCGGGCCCAAAACTGTGTGTCCCCCCCCCCGGGACAGGAGAAGGATGGAGACGCCCTCTCCTCCCTCTCTGGAGCCGTTTTATTCCTCCTTGCTTCACAACTGTTTTGCTCAGCCAGCTGCTCACATCCTCTACTATAAATCTTACAATCTGTCCTCTGTTCACTTCCTCTCCTGAGGGATGACGCATGAATTAAGAGTTTAATTCCAAAAATGAGATTCGAGGAATTTAATACTTACTCTGATTAATGTTATAATTGTTTTGATATGTCTCCAAGTGGTGTTGTGAAGACATTTCACCCTAATGTTTCTGTGTCCATGCATGCCATTTATTATTAAAGGAGAATTCCGGCCAATTTGTATGTTAATCTTGTTCACTATAGATGCGAGTACTTTCAATTGAAAAAACCCCGACCTGAATCGGTGCAGGCAACACGGAGTACCCGCAGCTACGTGTACAAGCTTCCACTGAGCTAAACCGGAGGTTAACAGGGCAAGTTTTAGGGTGCGTTTGTGCCTCTTAACAGACACATAATGCAATTAATATGTCTGTGCAACATGACCAGGGCCCTTAGGTGACAGGAAGATGTGTTTTCAACTCAGACATTGTTTTAATTCACCTACCCTGTCTTGATCTTGCCGGTGGGTAGCTTGCCCGGTTAGCTGCTAGCTGCTAGCTGCTATTGATAAGTGTGTTAAGGCTTTTGTGAAAATCGTAACGCAGCCGTTCCGTGTGTATTTGCAGCTCATCCATTTTGTGTGTGATTGATCTGGTGTTGGTGAGTAGGAGGCTTGGCAGTGTCGATCTGTGTGGTAGCTCCCTTAGGTGTGTCCCTTAGTGGGTGTCCTCCATTCCTTGTGTAATGTAGTACTGATGCCCAAGACAAATTTCCCTCAGGGGACAATAAAGTTATCTTGATCTTGATCTTGACAAATTGTAGTTTATTTTCTCTTCAAAAATAGGTAATTGAGCACTGTAGTGGTTATGACCATATCTGTAACTATGTAACTACATGGAAACGGGATAAATATGCATGTGGCATGCACAGTAATAACGTTACTGAAGGCTAGCTGTAGCTCGTGCTTGGGGCAGCTGCTTCATGTGCCTGTTGCACCGCTCTGTGTGGTTCTTTCCAACTCTTGTGAGTCGAGTTCTTTGTCTGTATTCTCGGGTTCAAATAAATAAGGACGTCCATCAAAGTCAAAAGGCTTTTCCGTGTGTTGTATCGCTGCTATATTCTTCTAGTTATGTTACTCCGCTCTTCACACACAAGCTACCATCAGCCCAGTACTCCTTACCTTTTCCTGCTACAACTAAGGAGGAAATTGTGCACCTTTTTGGTTTTCATACATATGGACCGATCTAATGATTTGTTTGTTGTTGTTTATTGTCACCTAACATATCTCAGACACTGGAGTTAAGATTTTCTTGAAATCTCTACAAAAATGACACATCTCACTTCTTTGTTTCATTATTTTCCAAACCCCTCCTAAAAATAACTAACCAATCATAGTGAGACACGGAAGGATGTTTTATTTCTCCACATGTGGAAGCGCTGTGCAGCTGTAGGCCTATATTCTGAGTTTATAGCTTATAGTTTATAATTTTTTAGCCTTTTTGAAATAAGGAAGGTGTCTATTTGCTCTAAAGCAAGCTACTAAGGCTTTACATGTGCAGCTAATTAGCTTATTATCTACATGAAGGAATAAATATATTCTCTTCATGCAAGATTTTTTAACCTATTGGGGGTTTATATCTATCTCTTAAACTTATACATTCTTGCAATCATTTAATTAAATTGTGTGACAACCATCGCCCCTTCCCTTGTGAACTAAAGCTAAAGGATATAGATTCTATTCCAGCTGCACAGATGTCCTCCTGCAGCTCGAGGTGAAATTTCTGCACGGTGAAGTTTCAGCGCACTTCTTTGCAACACTTTGCAAGACTCTCCACTTTCTCCGGAGCCTTGTGAAAACTCCCCCGTTCCTCTTGACGAGGCTCGCGAACGTACCCCCTCCTCCCCCATCCCCAAAGAAAAGCACATCTGGTCCTCAGAGCGCTCCCAGGGCCCCCTTTAGCAACCCCTCCCAGACGTGAACTTGGCCTACCTAAATGTTTTTGTTCATGCAGCCTGTGTCTGTCTTTTGAAGAGGGGGATGGAGAGAGAGTGAGAGTGAGAGTGTGAGAGAGAGAGAGAGAGAGAGAGAGAGAGAGAAGGAATTTGAACATAAACTGCCTTTTATTGAGACAATTGAAAACATCAACATGAAATCCTATGAGAGACAGAAGAGAGGGATTGCGTGTGTGTGTGTGGGTGTGGGTGTGTGTGTGTGTAGCAGAAATGTTATGTGCAACAGCCTGAAGAAAAGAGAGAAGAAGCGGAAGGGAGCGGCCACATTACATCATCATGTGGAGTTAGTTACCAAGGTGTTAGTCTGTATCCACGACGATTTACTTAGGGGATTGTTTCAGTGCTGCCGGAAGATCTGCTGGACATCTCTCATTAACGCCATGTCCGCCACCTTCCTCTTTCTTTATGTCCAACTCCGGTGGATTGATGAGGACTATGGTTAACCTTTTCTTAGATATCCGCAGGGTAAATCCAGACAGCTAGCTGGACTATCTGTCCAATCTGAGTTTTCTGTTGAACGACTAAAACAACTTTTGAACATACACATGGTCCACCAAAACTAGTTCCTTCCTGTGGCTATTTTGCAGAGGCGCCGTAAGATGATTGTGATTGGGTTAAAGAAATGCCAAAAAACCAGAGCATGTTTTTCTCCCATCCTGGAATGCTGTGTGGACTAGGCAGACCCTCCTCCGCGGCGCTGTGGAGGAAGGTCTGCCAATGTGAGACTACCCAGGCGTTCCACTAATCGTATCAATTGTTGTCAGTTAGCCAATCAGTTGTCATGACAGCCAAAATGTCAACTCAAGTCAATTAGTCGTTGAATCAACAAGAGGGCCTAAACTGGGTGTCAAAAGCACGCCTTCGGCCTGTGAACCCGGCTGTCAACGAGCCAATCAGCCGACAGCAAGTCAGTCAGGCAGTCAGTCAATCACATGGAAGCAATTGATTAGAAACAGCTGTCTGTCCTCCCTCCATCCTTCTCCTCCTCCTCCTCCTCCACTACCACCTCAGATGACTGAGTTCATTGTTTCAGCAGCTCAGCTCATTTTTCTCCGGCGCAGGGCGCACGCTCCAAATGTACCTCCATTACTTTGACTCCCTTCTTCTCTCTCACCACCTCTGACTATTATTAATATTTAGTCTTTTTCCACTTTCCTGCAGGCCTTCATCCCTTTAACCAGTAAGTCCCATTAGTGTCACCTCCTGATGCTCTAACCCAAAGTGACTCATGTATGTGATGAGTTTATTTCAGCGGTTACCAACCAACCGGAGCTGCCCGAGATAAATCTCAAGTGTCCCAATCTGATCAAAATAAGACCAAAGATACCAACATTTTTGTGCCTCTTCTTTAATTGAATTCCTTCTTATGAAATATTGGATACCTTGACCTCTTCAGGCCTCCGAAAATCCTTCAAATGAAACAATCTAATGAAGAGAAGAAAAAATGTTGCTTGATCTGTGTCCATTGCCAGTCCTTCTTAAATTCTTACAAGCTATAGTTTCAAACTGTTGATTCACTAATCTGTTGTTAGCTTGTAAAGACAGGAAACATCTGTAATCTTTAATCATCAATCATATAGACGGGAAGAGACTGCAGCTTCATGAGATGTAACATAACTTCCTGAAATAACAGTTTTAGGCAACAACAAATAAAATACATTAATCTTATCTGGCAAGTCTTAGTTTATTTTTATTGAAGCATGTGTTGGCCAGATATTATTTAGATCTAAACAATCATATTTACGTTATATTTGGCTCCGATGGAAGGATGTCGGACCTCTGAAATCTCTACTTTGATACTGGCCACACACAGCCTGCTGATTCAATCTTAACCCCACCCCGGATCGACACCCCCCCCCCCCCTTTACAAATCATACATTTAAAAACATGTTTAATATTTAGGATGTATTATCGTGTAATATGCATCAACCTGAAGAACAAGATGAAGTTGTGAGAGACCGGATCAGATTGACGGACCAGATTGACGTTCTCCGGTCTTTAATTGTGGACGCAGTGAAATACACCCTGATAATAAACCTCCTGTGTGGCGTTAGTAACAGGTGGATATCTTTTACAGCGTGCAGGATGAATGCATTGGGTAGATACATTTATAGTGACTGTTGTTTTAATGTCAGTGTGTCTAATCCTCTGGAAGAAAATTCAACACATTGCTTTTCTGTTCTTTGAGTGGATGTTTTCCTCTGCAGCTCACATTTCTTTTGCTCTTCTCACATCTAGCCAAATGCACTTCAAAGCCTGTGTGTGTTTGTGTGTTTGTGTGCGTGCGTGCGTGCGTTTGCGCGTATGTGTTTGAATCAAATGTGATTGTTGCTCTGCTCACAAGGGGACGCAGAGCAGGACCAGAGCAAAGCATGCGTCTGGCGTGTCTCATTTTTCAAACGTTCAAAGACTCTGTGTATGTGCGTGTGTGTGTGCGTGTGCGTTTGTGTGTGTGTGTGTGTGTGTGTGCGTGCGTACGCATATTTGTTTGTAGGAACTGGTCCCAGGCCTATAAAAATGGTGTGTGTTGTTATGGTATGAATCATATGTTCGGAGAGGCAGGGTTGGAAATTGAAGTCACAGGGGGGGGGAAGGGGAGCATTGATCTTTTGCACACTCACAGGTGAATCTAAGGGCCAGAACAGTATCTCTCTCTCTCTCTCTCTCTCTTCTCTTCCACACACACACACGTGAATCTAAGGGCCAGAACAGTATCTCTCTCTCACTCTCTCACACACACCACACACACACACACACACACACACACACACACACACACACACACACACACACACACACACACACACACACCACACACACACACACACGTGAATCTAAGGGCCAGAACAGTATCTCTCTCTCTCTCTCTCTCTCTCTCTCACTCTCACTCTCACACACACACACACACACACACACACACACAACACACAGGTGAATCTAAGGGCCAGAACAGTATCTCTCTCTCTCTCTCTCTCACACACACGCACTCGCACACGCACGAATCTAAGGGCCAGAACAGTATCTCTTTCTCTCACACACACTCAATCACACACAGGTGAATCTGAGAACCATAACAGGATCTCTCTCTCTCTCCCACACACACACACACACTTACACATACACACACACACACACACACACACAAAGGTGGCGTGGGCCAGGCCAGGTTTCTGCTGCGCAGAGCAGGCTGTATCCCAGCAGTCACCATATGGACTGGTACTGAAGTCCGAACACAGAGATGGAGGGATGAAGAGGGGGATGTGGCGAGAAGGATGGAGGAATGACATGAACAAATTGAGAGACAGGAGGGAAGTAGAATTCTTTTCTTTTACAATTTTCAGCAATAATCCAAAATGAAAATCTGCGGAATCCTCTCTTTTTTATGCTTTTGGGGATGTGTTAAATTTTCTTACATGTCTTTTTTTTTAAACATTTTGCAGAATTCTGATGAGGATGTCAGAGAGAAGCATATAAAGAAAAACAATAGGAACTACAGAAAAAGATTAGACAGGGATTGATGCAAAGGAGGATAGTGGAAGGATGAAAGGGAAGGATGGAAGGTGAAAAAAATAGGGAGGTAGGAGGAGTAAAGCAAAAAAAAAAGACTACTTTAGGAAGGAGAGTAGGACTTAATGTAAGTTAGAAAAGAGGTGAGGGCAGTTAAAAGGAGGAGGTTGTTGGGAAGGAAGCAAAATAATGATGGACAGATTCAAAGGATGGGGAGAGGATGAATGATTGAAAGTATTTAGGAAAGGATGGAAGGTAGGAAGAGGGTAAAATGAGGGGGGAAGGAAGGAGGTGATGGAGGATGAGGTAAGGAGGGATCTAGAAAACTGCAGGATGACAGGAAAGACAAAGGAATGAATGGAACTGAGGGGAAAGAAAGGTAGAGGTAGGAAGGACAGAGATGGAAAGGAAATTAATAAAAAATACTTAAGGAAGGATAGTAGGATAAGCAATCGATAAAAGGAAGGAAGTAGAGGAAGAAATGAAGAAGGGGGTTAAATTATGAAGGAATAGTTTCAAAAAAAGATGAAAACTGGTGAAGGGTGGAAGGGAAGAAATGAGGAGATAAAGATAATTGAGTGGAAAGAAAAGAAGTAAACTATTGAGGGAAGTGAGGAGAGATCAAAGAAACAAGAAAGGGAGCGAAAGTAGGAGTGGATGGGGCAAAGGGAGAAAAAAGGAAGGAAACAATAGAAAAGGAACAGAGATGGAAGGGAAGGAAAGGGGGGAGAAGAGTACAAAGATGAGACCTGGAAAAGGAAAGACAAAAGGCGGGACAGGAGGGATTAAAGAGTACAAACAGATGGATGCGTGCATGATGGGACAGAAAGAGAGGAGAGGATGGAGGGATTAGATAAAAGATGGGAGGGAGGATGGACTGCCTCCAGGTGAAAGATGGAGGTTTGAGTTGTTGTGTTACTAGCCCCGACCTAGGAACCTGAATATTTATCTTCTTTACTGTCCTCCAGAATCAGAGACCTATTCTACAGCCGGACTCGGCTGTTATTAATTATGTTAATAATTGCTGCATTTCATTTAAAAGAGCAAGACTTATACAATGCATTTGGTTTGTCACTTAGAACAAAAATATTTAAAAAAAACAAGAGTACACATGTCTTCCCAAACCCAAAAATATATAATTTATTCATGACCTCTCTTCTCATTTAGGACCAATCCAAAAAGGTGTATCATGTTTAAGAAAACTACATTTCAAAGCAAAAAACTGTGCCTTTAAAATTAAGGTTTATCTACATTAGGGGCAAGTTTCCACACAAAATGACATGTTATATTAAAAGTGAGGTAGCGAACTTTGTGGGCCATAGAAGTGTTAAGTGGTCATCTTTTCCTGGACCCTGATGGGAACACAGTGCATACGGAAGGTATTCACAGTGCCTCACTTATTCAACATTTTCTTATGTTACAGCCTTTTTCCATAATGGAATAAATTTATTTTGATTTTATTATTTAGTTTGATATATTTGTAAATGTATTAAAACATTTTTAAAAAACTAAGAAATCCCTTGATCCTAAGTATTTACAGCCTTTGCGATCAAGCTCAAAATTGAGCTCCAGTGCATTCTGTTTCCACTGATCATACTTGAGAGCACAAAACTGTGGTAAATTCAGTTGGTTGGACATGATTTAGAAAGGTACACACACCTGTCTATGTACATAATGTCTATTAACAGGGCGTGTCAGACCACAAAACAAGCATGAAGTCAAAGGAATTGTCTGTAGACCTCAAAGACACAGATCTAGGGAAGGATACAGAACAATGTCTGCTGCTTTAAAGGTCCCAATGAGCACAGTGGCCTCCATCATCTGTAAGTATAAGACGTTTGGAACCACCAGGACTCTTCCTAGAGCAGGTCGTCCCTCTAAACTGAGTGATCGGGGGAGAAGGGCTTTAGTTAGAGAGGTGACCAATAATAACTCAATGGTACCTCTGACAGAGCTCCGGGGTGGAGAGGAGAACCTTCCAGAAGGTCGACCATTACTGCAGCACTCCACCAATCAGGCCTGTATGGTAGACAGACGCCACTCCTTAGTAAAAGGCACATGGCAGCTCGCCTGGAGTTTGCCAAGACTTTCTGAAAGACTCGCAGACCATGAGGAACTAAATCCTCTGGTCTGATGAGACAGAGATCGGACTCTTTGGCGCGAATGCCAAGCGTTATGTTTGGAGGACACCAGGCACCGCTCATCACCTGGCCAGTACCATCACTACAGTGAAGCATGGTGGGGGTAGCATCGTACTGTGGGGATGTTGTTCAGGACCTGGGAGACTAGTCAGGATTGAGGGTAAGATGAATGCAGCAATGTACAGAGACATCCTGGAAGAGAACCTGCTCCAGACCTCAGACTTTCAATAGGACACTTGGTCCTAAGCACACAGCCAAGATATCCAAGTTGTGGCTTCAGGACAGCTATGTGAGTGACCTAGAGCGGCCCTGCCAGAGCCCAGACTTGAATCCCATTGAACATCTCTGGAGGGACCTGAACATGGCTGTGCACTGACGCTCCCCCTCCAACCTGGTGGAACTCGAGAAGTTCTGTAAAGAAGAATGGGCAAAACTGGCCAATGACAGGTGTGCCAAGCTTGAGGCTTCATATTCCAAAAGACTTGAGGCTGCTGCCAAATATGCCACATCAAAGTCTTGAGCAAAGGCTGTGAATACTTAAGTACATATTTTTATTTTTAATAAACATTTAAAAATAACTTTTCATCTTGTCATTATGGGGTATTGCTTGTAGAATAGAGGGGAAAATGAATTGAATCCATTTTGGAATAAAGCTGTACCAAAATGTGGAAAAAGTGAAGCGCTGAGAATACTTTCCGTATGCACTGTATTTTCAGTGATGTAACTGTAAAATAATCATGAACCCTGATGTGAAGATTTTTCATAACTTTGGGTATTGCAATTTCATACATGATCTCTCAGTCTCAGACTTAGAGTTTTAGACCTGCAAAAATGTATCTTTTGCTTTAGCAGTCCTGCAGTGACCACCATACAATTTACCAGTGGTGGAAGACGTAGGCCATTCAGATCCTTGGCTTTACTTAAGAGACGAGTCCTGCACAGAAAATGTAACTTTAGTATCAATTTCTAAATGTACTTGTTACACGTAATGCAGAAAAATCCTCATCTTAGAAGCTGGAAATCAAATGTTTACTCAACTGTGTCATTTCAGCGGTCATAGTAGGCTTGTATTGTCAGGTAGTTTCATTTATGTAAAGGCTGTCGGATGAATATAGTGGAGTAAACAAATATTTCCCTCTAAAATGAGGTAGAATAGAAGTAGAAAGTAGCATGAAACACTAAAAGTACCTCAAATGTGTACTAAAGTAAACATACTTGGTTACATTCCACCAATGGTACTTAGTAAGCTTTGGATCACTTTGTTTTTCCAGAACATTGTCACAGCGAAGTCCACCTTCAGGATATAAAATGCAACTACTTTATCATTTTATCCTATTTAGAAATTGTGTGAAATTCTGTCATTATTAACAAAGTGCCAAATATGAATATTCCCTCCAGGTGACTGAAATATTGTGTTAGAGGATGTATGCAAATACAATCCAAAAACTGGCATACAAATTCAACCGTTGACTTCTCAAATTTGTTCCTTAAATGAATTTGGTCAAAAAAATATTCAAGAGCCGCGCACCCTACAAGGTGCCAGGCTCAGCCAAAGCAGAAAAGCACAGGTGTTAACATGATGGCTCTATTCTTAAGTGTCCTGGTAAGCTTAGTCAATATTGTGAAACTGGCTCACCTTACCAAACAGCTATATTTTAAGTTACTAAAGTAATAAAAGGGTCTAACGCATTACAACTTGCAGGAGCCGGGTCAATTTCCAATGATTAGTTAAAAAAAAAAAAAAAAAAAAAAAGGCAGTTGGGGCGACGTCTAGCTCACCCTGTCATAGCGTGCACGCTATGTAGGCCGAGTCAGCTGCAGCGGCCCATGATCGAGTCAGACCTGTGGCTCTTTGCCATTCCCTCTCCCACTTTTCTGGTCTAACCAGTGTCACTATCAAATAAGGGAAAGGCCCCCCCCCCCCCCCCCCCCCAAAAAAAAGAAATCTTAAAAAGAAACCAACCATAAAACAATTGTTTTGTAAATAACAGTTTATTTGAAAACCATGGGCCGGGCCGTCTTTGTTTAGCTGCTGCCCTGCTTGGCGGCCAGCCTCTTGTCTCGCTCCTCGGCGATGGTCAGACGGATTCCCTTTCCTCTGGGCAGGGACACCCATGGCTTGTTGCCCTGAAGGAGGGGAGGGGGGGCATGGGATGGAGAAAATGGTTATTTGTATTGTAAAAAATGAAAACGCAATGGGTGGCGGCTGATGTTAATTGTGTGGTGCACCGCCACAAATTAGTCCATGTGTGGGAAACTGAATGTCAGCAGCAGAAAGGACTGTGCTGCTGACAGCTCTGGTCCCATCAGCGGCCAAATAAATGTCAGGCAGCAGAGAGAAGTGAGCAACGTTTTACTACCAACAGTCCACAGGCAGGTCCTCGTAATCATTAAATGGGTTTGATTTGACGGGACAGAGCACATTCATAAGTGTCTAAACCATATGTCACTGAATATCTACTTCGTCTATCTGTGAATTATAAAAACGCTATTCTGCTGACTTTGCTAATGACAGGAACTTAAATGCAGCGGTAATGTAGCACATTCAGGACACACTATACTGTGAAGTATCAACAATGTGCTTAACTCCAACTTAACACATTTTGGGAAATGGAAGAGGCATCACACTGAGCTGCAAACTGCGCATTTTGTGTTTGTCAACACTAGAGCCCGGCGGGCCGATGGTATTGGGTTATTGGTTTTGTTAAACATTAGTATCTGCATTTTTTTATATTTGTTCTTCAGAATCATTAATGACAAAAATGATTCTGATAAATGAATATTTAATAAAAATTAAACAGTCAACCATGTTCTGAGCGTTGCCGTTATATATTATTTGTCCACCAGAGGCCGCTCTACAATGTCCCTGTTGGCAACACCGATTTGTTATTGTGTTTTTGTTCAAAGGACTTTATTTTTTATATCTTAAGTTTGTATTTTTATACATTTTATTTAATAGAATTTTAATATATTTTGATGTTCCTCTGTTCTAAATAAAATATCAAATAATTTTAGTGAGAACTCAAATACAATGTTAAGGAAATCTGTTAAATTTTGTTACGCATTTCTGGATTGTTTTTTGTAAATATATCTGCATATTGAATTTTTATTAGCCAAATATTTGTATCGTTATCGCTGAAGTATGTTGACCCTCTGTAGTCAACCCACATTGGTCTCGTTTATAATTATATTCGTAATAAAAAACTTTTTTAAATTTTTGTACTTGAGCTGTATTTTGTCTCTATTCATTCTCTTCTAGACACTTGTTGCCTTCCTGGAGCACCTGCTTTGTGGTGCATCCGTCAGACCCAATAAGCATTTCCACCTTTTTTTGGTGGTCTTATTTTGCAGTTTCTACTGCAAACTACTTTTTTCACAGCATGGTTAGTTGGTATTTATTATAAATTAGGCAAGTAAAGGTAGCTCAAACAACTTAGTCTCAGATTTTGACTTTTTGTTGTAGGAAAAGTCAGTCTGGTTAAAAAAAAGTGTTTAAAAAGATGACCTTCTGATGAAGACGTTCTAGTCAAGGAGCTCAGAACTTCTTAGAGGAATTGGTAGTGTATTTTCATTGCTGCTCAAAACCAAAAAACATCATTGCTCCAAAGTCATCCAATTTCTGTCTCAACTGACAAAATAAAACAAGCCGATAGAGCTTTTGTGGGTATGATGAAACTTTAATTTCCATCCCGACACCTCTTCTGTAAGCATACCTAAACGCATGTGTACTGTTTAAGCGCTTAAATTTGACGGTTCTTCAGGGACTGGTTTATGATGAAAGACCATAAAATTGGACCGCGACTGGTCAGAAAACTGTCTCACCTTGCCAACGATGAAGATGTTGGAGAGCCTGGTGGCGAAGTTGTTGCCTGTGCTATCCTTGACGTGCACCACGTCAAAAGAGCCAGGGTGACGCTCCCTGTTGGTGATCACACCAATACGCCCCAAGTTAGCACCGCCAGTCACCATGCACAGGTTACCTGGAGGAAGCAGAAGGCCAGAAATCATTTCAGAATCTTTCGCCGTCAAAAGTACATAAGTGCTGGCTCTTTATTTGGGAAAAGAACCTACCAGTATCAAACTTGATGAAATCTGTGATCTTGCCGGAGTCCAGGTCGATGCGGATGGTGTCGTTGACCTTGATCAGGGGGTCAGGGTAGCGGATGGTGCGGGCATCATGGGTAACCAGGTGGGGAATTCCCTTGGTGCCAATCATGATCTTCTTCACCTTGCACAGCTTGTACTGCAGGAGGAAGAGGAGGTGGGTACAAAAAAAAAGTACAAAGGAACAGTTAGACTGCATGACTAAGAACGCAAATATTCTACTCTACTACGGCCTTAGCCTGTGGAAAACATCCACTACACAAGACATTTTTCCGCAGTCAACAACTCTGCCTCGCCAATCTATGTTGTAATTCTTCTCACAGTAGAGGATCTTAACCAGAGTTTTTCAGATTAAGCTAGTTTGAAACACCAGATTGTCAAAAGCTATTCCACATGCCAATTACACCCATTACTCAGCATAGAACCGGCCCACTAATGGCGTTTTTCCACTGCTGGTAACAGCTTGCCTCGGCTCGCCTCGGCTTGGCCCATTATCTGTTCGTTTTCCATTGCAGATTGAGTAGCGCCTCAGCGTGGCTGGTCACTATAGCAACGCGTGATGACGTAATTTTCCGCGCGACTCACAACAGCACGTCGGCTACTCGCCGCGGCCAGAAGAAATGTTTTGCTTCAAAAGAAGCTAAAGGAAGCAACAAAAATCACCGCTAAAAAAAACAGGAGTTTGGGAATTCTGACGGAGTTCAGACGTCGACATGACGGTTGTTCGCCGACACAAAAGGGTAAGTTACGTTTCCTGGTAACGTTAGCTAACATTTGCATGTGTTCAGCGTCGCAGTCAGTATTTACTATACGCTATATAAAGTACATGAACTTTAGCAACCACGATTACACACTAACATGTTTGCTGTGTACCGTTTGTGTTTCAGAGCATTCACGCTTTGCAAAATCGCCGCCGCAGACCGTCTGGTGGGCGATGTCCGACCGGTGAGATCTCTGGTTCTGATCTACTGGACTTCGTATAATCTGTATGAGAGTCACGGACAGTCTTATGACAACGACTGGGATGCATCTGGGCCAGCAGAGCCGACAGGGACACTGTCACAGGGTGCAGAGAAAGAAGACCGGGAAGTTTGGGAGGGTTTGATGCGCTACTTGAAAAGCTAAATAAAAACTTTTGTTATATATATATTGTCTTGTTTTTTTAAAGTAACAGTGTGCAATATTGGAAACGACATGAAGCCGCTAGTAGCCCGAACAGTTGAAAAGTGAGATTAGTGCAGAGAGTGGATAATCTGTCGGTGTCGGGCTAGATTTGTTTTAAATGTCCCGTTGGTTCTGGAAACACACTCCGCACTCTTGTTTGCTAAAAACGTAGTCATAAGTGACGATTCTCTCCGACCAACCAGCAGTCTGCAGGTAACCACGTCACCTTTTGGTATCGCCTCGGCTCGCTTGGAACCTCGACTGAGGTAGTACTAAAAAAAGTACTTGGTAGCAGGTCCCAGGGACTTTTTTTCGTAATGGAAAACCAAAAAAAGCGAGTAGAGCCGAGGCGAGTCGAGTAGATACCACGCAGTGGAAAACCGCCATAATAAAACTCAGCTAGTATAATAAAATCATGTAACGAGAACCCATTTTTACTGATAATATTTTAAACAGTCACTTTTTTTGGCCACATTCTTGAGAAAATAAGATTTCAGAGACAAAGCGTTTAACCTCTCCACTGCTCAACCTCTTACCCTTTGTTTCTGGTCTTCTGTGATTTCTTGTTTTTAAAATGGTGCTACTTGACTGTTACAACTCTGTTAAATAGCATCAAAGAAGAGCCAATTCTCAAATCCCCTTTTCCATTTCTTACCTTGGCCTCCTCAGCCGTGATGCGGTGGACGGTAAAACGTCCCTTCACATCGTAGATCAGACGGAAGTGCTCGCCGGTCTTCTCGATGCTAATCACATCTTGAGAAAGAGAAAAAAAAGAAGAAAAACAGTCAAATGTTAATGCCAATTAAAGCACTGGAAATAGTTTCACTTTAAATCTGAGACCACATCTTTACTCCTAATGGTCTGTCACATGCCTTTTCCACCAGGTAGGTTTGATCAAATTTAAGAGCTCATGTTTGCAAGGTTTTTGCCATCCCTTCATTACGACACAACACTTAACTCCCATCATGTCTAGTCAATTTAAACCATAAAAACTAGCCACACTCGCTCTATTTATTCCAACCTACACAGTCGGAACAATATGCAAAGTACACTACTTCAAGCCTTTTTGGGCAACTTTCAGTCCACACCAATAATTTATTCTTCAGGCTACCAATTTACTTTCTTGCAAAAAAACATCACACAAGAAGAACAAGGACCATTTACCATCTCAGACCAGAGGAAACTAAAAGCACCACCTTACATTTTAAGAGTCACACTGACTTGAACAGAACATGTAGAAGGGTTCAGACCTTTAAAGACACCAATTAAATGTGCAGGGATATGTGAACACATTTTAAACTACCAGTGTCCTTTTTGGTTCTAGTTCCATAAACCACTGAAAGCCCAAGTATGACAACGTGGATACACTATCCAAAATTACAGTGTTAATTTAAGTTACCTGAAATAGTAAATTTAGTTAATTAGAATAAGTAGGCATAATTCATATTAACTCCAAGATGCATTTACAAAGAGCAGCCATCAATTTTATTCCAACAGAATTTCTACAACTTATTCCTCCTCTGCTTTTGGCCCACAGTGAGGGTTTAGTGCGTATATAAATTAGTAGCCATCGTGCTGTGAGGGCTTCCCTTGGATTTGGAAATTAAAACACCACACCTCCATATGGAGGCAGTTGGCTAGTGTCAAGGTGGGTGACAGGTCTGAAAGCGTCGTGACAGTGAGCATCCTACAAATCCTATTCTTCTGTGGAAGAGTTAATGATTTTTAAAGAACAGTCTGTTGAAGTTGATACTTATTGCTGCCATCTTTCGAAAAAAATGGTTGAAAATAGTAATACAACTATTTTTATACTACAATTGAAAATAAGCTATTGACAATATTGAAAGTCTTCAAGATGCAATGTCAATTAAATGAAAAGAGCTGGACAGACCAGTGTGCCAGTATTCAAACATTTACACAAGTTAAGTGGATGGTAAAGCAGAAAATCCATGTGTAACTTAGTGTAAGCAATAGGTCAACAAATCCTAAATTATGCAGTCCAATTAAGAACAAAGCCATCCATGTGTTTTTTTGGTCCCAGCCTCTCAACTTTGAATATAGTAAAGAGGGACAAGCTCACATTGCCTCTTCTGTTCAGTGGCTTTGGCAAAGTGTGTGCAATAATTACTATTCCACTTGCAAATGGCCACAAACCATCAATAAATCCAACAGACTTAGCCACCCCCATAACTCACCTCATCTAAATGTGCTGTGCTGTATTTATATAGCGCTTTTCCAGTCTTAACAACTGCTCAAAGCGCTTTTTACATCTATTCACCATTCACACACATTCATACACTGTGGCAGGGGCTGCCGTACAAGGTGCCACCTGCTCATCAGATAAACATTCACACACATACACACTCCGATGCGCAGCACCGGGGGCAACTCGGGGTTCAGTGTCTTGCCCAAGGACACTTCGACAATGACTGCAGGGGCGAGGATCGAACCACCAACCTTCCGATTGGCAGGCAACCGCTCTACCACTGAGCCACAGCCGCCCCTTCTACACTAATGAATGACTGCAAGTCATCTCAGCCTTGTCTAATGTTGACAGTTTTTACATTGACAAAATTTATAACAAATCCAAAGTGACCAATATGAGAAAACTTGACCTTTCAGACAAACATCTGATATCTCCCATGATCAAAAATTGACAAATTAAACTGAGGGGACACTTTCCTCAGAAGAAAATCTGATGACAAAGACTAAGCGAGAGCAAATAAAGCTTAAATATTCTCCACCAAATAAGAAGCCATCTAATCTGAAACACTCACTCTGAGCAATGAAGCAACACATTAACTCGCCTCAAACATGATCTGACAACATTGCTGTAATTGGAGCTCAGAACTTCTTAGAGGAATTGGTTGTGTAGTTTCAGCTCATTGCTGATCAAAACCAAATAGTCATCACTGCTCCTTGTGCCTGAAGAAGTTTCAAAAAAAATAAATAAAAAAAAAGGTACACATCCAACTAGGGCTGCACGATTATGGCCAAAATGATAATCACGATTATTTTGATCAAAATTTTGATCGCGATTATTCTCACGATTATTTGTTGATTTTAACCAAAACAAATTTTATTGTCACATAGGCTATTTATAACTGCGAGAGGGAGTGTGATGGACGCTACTCACAGAGAGACGGCTGACTCATTATGAACAGGTCCAGCACGGGTCGAACGGCGGATACACACGTCGTGTGTATGAAACGTCTTTATCATTACAGCGCTGCATTTTTATGAACTATTATATTCTGGCCATGAGTCACATCTCTGGTCCTGGTCCAGCAGCTCCGTCTCACGCTGTTACTCTACCAACTGAAGTTAGTTGCATTCAATAACTTCTTCTCTGTTCTTCGCCGTGGCGGCCGCGATAGCAGTTACCCGCGGAAACACTGGTACAAATACAGCTTTGCCCCCTCATACTTAACAATATACAGCGGTGTTAATAAAAAATTAAAACTGTAGACAAATGTCAGTAGTGTGAACCGGCGGCCGCTGTGTGGCGGGGCGCGGAGAGTAAGACGAGAAAGAGCAGGACGAGAGAGCGTAGAAAGATCCCACACAGGCACGGCTTTACAGATGAAATGGGTCATGTAACGCAAAATTAAACCATATCCATATAAACAGCATTGCCGCGGATGCGAGGACATTAGCACCGGTGCGTCCTAGAGGAGCTAACAGCTAACAGACGATATAGCACCAACTAGCACTGGTGCTGTTGTCTGAAAAACAAATGGGACAAAGTGTTGCGTTTACTGGCAAACTGGTAAACCTTGAGACTGACGTATAACCGACTGCTATCTGTTGAGATTTCCTCACGCTACTCTGTCCTCTAGGACTGTCTACATCTAGAAACTTAGCTGCGCGGTGCAGTAAACTACTCTGACTGGCTCATGAGCAGACGGCTTTACGGAGCGGGAGATGGGCTTTGCAAAAAACCCAGAGCGTTCTATGAAATGACGCTTTATAAAAAATAATCGCTCAATCACGCAAATTTGATCGTGGGAAGTCCAAATCGTGATTAAAATTTGATTAATTGTGCAGCCCTACATCCAACAACAATTCACAGCTCTGCGATCTATGAGCCATCTGTAAATTTGTATATTCACAGCAAAACACTAACCAAAGACCAATTTTGCAGACTTTGTAATTAATCACTTACAAATTCTACAGTAGATCGGAGCTGCACTGAAAGCTCTGAAGAAGTCTGTAAGTCAACTCACCCATGAATCCAGCAGGGTAGGTGATGTCGGTGCGGACCTTGCCGTCGATCTTGATGAACCTCTGCATGCAGATCTTCTTCACCTCATCCCCAGTCAGGGCGTACTTGAGACGGTTCCTCAGGAAGATGATGAGGGGCAGGCACTCCCTCAGCTTGTGGGGACCGGTGGAAGGACGAGGAGCCTGAGAGAATAATAAGTCATATTATCTTGGTTGTCATGGTCCATTACATTTCTAATTAGAACTTCAAATTTCACAACAAAATGCTCAGCTGTTACAAGCTTATATCCAATATTTTGTCCAAACTAGACATCCTTGATTAGAAGTAACAATGTAACGTTCTTCCTGAAAGAGTGCAATTGATGACGACCGATATTCACAACTGTTAAGTTTTTTGTGATAACGTGGATGGATTTAAAAAAATATATACATTTGTAGCAATAGCCTTAAGCAAAGAATTACAGAAAGACTACTTTAGTACGTACATATTAAAATCTGTGTATAATATAAACCAAAAGTGAGCAACACCCGTCTGCCCTGCATTTACATCCTTTAAAGAGCATTTTACATGAAACTCACAACATGAAAAACTAATTTAGAGCTTTGACAATAACTGTTGTCAGTGATGAAACCAAACGACATATTTAAAATGAATGTGAACGGAAAATGCTGTAAGAAATGGTACTTACGAAAACTCCAGTGAGCTTGTCCAGCATCCAGTGCTTTGGCGCTGCGACGCGCTTCAGGTGCTTCTTCGGTCCTCTTGCCTGGAAAATAGGAGAGAACACCGGGTAAGCAACAGAGCAACAACCGGTGGTGGCCGTTCAACAAAAAACAATACGCATGCTCATGTATTTTAGCGGAGTGGACAATGCTTGGAAACTCCGTTTAAGAGAGACAACACTCGGGTCAGTCCGGTTAGCATTGCTACTGACATGCCGCAGGAACTTAGCACAACCGGCTGCGGCCTAGCCGTGCTAACCTCTACAGAAATACTTCACGTTTATGAATTTGACTTTAACATTATAGCGTTAGTATTGTGTAAATGTACAAAAAAACGCCTTATGTCGCGTACAAAAAGCTGCACTACCATTACCGAAGAGCCGTTTTCTATCCATTTAGCAAGCTAACAGCGATAGCCACATTCAAGCTAAAGAGCTGTGGGTGATAAAAACCCAAGCGGGGTGACATGATCTTAAAATCATCAATAAAGAACATGAATCGATATTTTTGGCTACAATTTAGACATCGGTCATTCCATAAGATGTGGAATTTCAACATAGGACATGTACGTTTATGGTAATACAGCTGTAAAAAGTGATGTTTAGTGATTATGTCAAAGAGGAATCGTGAAGAAGCACAGCTCACCATGTTGGAGTCTGCGGGGAAAAGGACCTCCTGTCTTCCGGTATTGAATGTTAAGGCCGATTACGGCAGACTGGGAGGGACAAAAGTACTAAAAGTCGCAATATAAATACCAAATAATTATCGATCGTGTTCTGTATACTATGTAAGACATATCTTAATATAGCTACTATATCAACATAATGTATTTTGACATATTAAAATTTCAAAAATATAGTTTTTGAAATTTTACACTTTTGTGGGAGTTGTATTAATAGTAATACACCACAAAACCATGGCAAATTCTGTCTATGTGAAAACCTACTTGGCAGTAGACTTGTTTCTGATTTCTTCATTGATGTTCAAACTTGATTTTTTAAATTTGAAATATACATATATTATGAAAACATATAAATAGAGGTAATGTATGCACCATGCAGAAATAACTGTCCAGTTGATTATTTGAGCTGAATGCATTGAAATAAACAATAGGGCCATGTTTCTGCACATGAATGATAAAGCTTAACATTTTTGATATCACATATACGTTCCATTTAGCTGTGCTGCTTCTGGTGCATCTACTGTCTCTCTGTTTTAGACTGTCCTGGTCAGGACAAGTCATGTTGCAGGAAGAGTCCTGTTTACACTCATGGAGATGACTCCCACTGGGTTTTTGCCTTATTCTGCCAAATAACACCAACTGATGCACACATGCCATATCTCTCTCTCTCTCTCTCTCTCTCTCTCTCTCTCTCTCTCTCTCTCTCTCTCTCTGAAGGCATCTTTGCGTCTCCCAGGCTGCAGGAACAAATCCCAAACCCCAGGACAAATCTAAATATACTGAATTAAAATGCTCCTCCTGTGTGTATTCACACATTTATCTCTGGAGACCCACTTGGATTTATTTTCTTAAAAAGGATCTTCCGAGTCTGTTTTTCATGGCAGTGTTGTGGCCGTAGACTGCATATATATTAACAGTCTTTTAACCTTTCAGAGATATGGAGGAGCTCAGCAACGCGGCCTGTAACCGTCAGCAAGTCTGGGACCCGTCTACGTTTTCTCAACTTTAATTTCCTGACCCACTTCTTTACAAATACTGTTGTACTAACCACTCAATCCAGGAAGTTTTATAGGATTGAAGACACATTTCTGGAGTCATATTACAAAAGTTGAAGGAATAAGGGTCACTTTTGTTTAAACTGGCTGTCTAAAGGCAGCAATATTACAGATGTAGAGCATGATAATAAAGTCCAGCTGATGTCAGTAATGAAAGCTGGGGCTCGTTTTGTTTTCTGAAACACACACACACACACACACACACACACATTTTAGCCAGATTCCTCCTTTTAAAAAGTGCATTTTCTACATTGTACGCCCAAAACAGATCATTATTTATTAGTCATCTGAATTCAGCTAATGAATTATTAGCACACCTTTTTTGTTTTGTTTATTGTGTGCTATTGTTGCCGTAGTCATATTCATATTCATTATCATGGTTTTATTTTGTCTCTTTATTCTTTTATTCTGTTTTGCTCCCTCAATGTAGTCTCACTTTTCACCTTGTAAGCAGTGGTGGAATGTTCATGTACTCAAGCAAGGACAAATTCAAGGAATACTTAACTTTTGGACTGTTTCTAGTGGCTGTAAATGTGCACCGAGGCTGAATTTTGGGTAAGGGACGTTCAGATACAGCATTAGGGGACCACTAAGGTCTATATAAAAGAGACTTCAGATACAGTATTAGGGGACCACTAAGGTCTATATAAAAGACTTCAGATACAGTATTAGGGGACCACTAAGGTCTATATAAAGAGACTTCGAATACAGTATTAGGAACCACTAAGGTCTATAAAAAGAGACTTCAGATACAGTTTTAGGGGACCACTAAGGTCTATATAAAAGAGACTTCAGATACAGTATTAGGGGACCACTAAGGTCTATATAAAAGAGACTTCAGATACAGTATTAGGGACCACTAAGGTCTATATAAAAGAGACTTCAGATACAGTATTAGGGGACCACTAAGGTCTATATAAAAGAGACTTCAGATACAGTATTAGGGGACCACTAAGGTCTATATAAAAGAGACTTCAGATACAGTATTAGGGGACCACTAAGGTCTATATAAAAGAGACTTCAGATACAGTATTAGGGGACCACTAAGGTCTATATAAAAGAGACTTCAGATACAGTATTAGGGGACCACTAAGGTCTATATAAAACTATCAAATGAGGACCATGTCATGGGACCTTTAAGTATGGCTCTGTGCAATTCTGCTATCACCACTGGATGGCAGCACTGTTCCTGTGCAAGTCTGACACCGGATGAGAACCTGATTGTACATTACAAGTCATTTAGCTGATGCTTTTTTCCAAAGTGACTTACAATTGCTATATTTGTCAGAGGTGTTAAGTGTCTTGCTCAGGGACACATTGGTTGATGGTCCCACACCAAAGGACTGTGTCACATCCATTGCGTCATCACCACCACTGATTTGACAGCTTGACTGGAAAGAAAGTCTGAAAAAAGTATTTTTAATAAGTGAACACACACTCGTAGTGAGTCTTCTTTCTGTGTGGCATCCTTCTTATCTTTAATGTTAAAGTCACTGAACTTTAATCTTGAATAAATACCAACAAAATGTGTATCTGTGTGTGGATTATTTTACATGTCAATTGTTGGATTGAATTGTTAATAATTTCATAAGACGTGTGATTTGGCACTAATTCTAGGGGGAAACACATGATTGGTCAGTCAGTACAAGTCAACAGCTAGAGCGTCTTTTAGTTAGTGCAAAGGGGGTCAGCTGAACATGCCAAAAGAAATGGTCTACAACAGTGTTTTCCAATCTTTTTACAGTCCAGTACCCTATCAGACTTTTAACCCCCAGCTACATTCTCTACACTTATATAAAAAGAACAACACAGTAGTAAAAATAATACACTAAAATTCCCGGTCTAGAATGTTTTTTCATTTTCTTTCCCTCAACCATCTGGCGACCCCCCAGACATTTTCTCGCAACCCCCTGGGGGGTCCCGACCTCCAGGTTGAGAACCACCGGTCTAAAGCAGGGGTGTCAAACTCATTTTAGTTTTTAGGCCGCATACTCCTATGGATCTCAGGTGGGCCAGACCAGTAAACCACTCCAGAAAGACCTGAAACTTTATCTGCCACAGAGTTTCTCTGACTCAAGTTGCTTCTGCTCCGACAGCGTTCTAAGGCCAATGTAGGAAAAAATAATAATGTCACGGACCTGGGAGGGTGGAGTAATATTCTGAGAAAAACTCAGAAATTCTAAGATTAAAGTGGTAAATTGACGGAAAAAGAACTCTGATATTCTTTGAGATTAAAGTGGTAAATTTGGAATCTGAATTAATTACTTCTCAGCAATTTTCACACATTGTAAAATCATCCTGAGGGCCTGATCAGACCCTTTGGCAGGCCAGTTTTGGCCCATGGGCCATATGTATGACACACCCCCAACCCCCAACCAGAAAGTAATCATACACTTTGACATGCAGTATATATAGAATATAGTTTCCAGTACAAAATGAATAACAAATTACTCAAATGGAGCAAATTTCAACAGAAATCACCAACTGCTTATACCAAATTGAATGTTTTTTTTCCAGTAAACCTAAAATAAATTGTAAAGTAATCAGCCATAAGATAGTGTAGAAAAGAAAAGTTATATGCTTAGTACATATTTAATGTCCTTCCACTTTGTCAACTTGTGTACTTACCTTCACATGCCAGCAGGTGGAAGCCTTGTCCAATGATGTTGAAACTCCAGTTTATTAAATATTTTGACCGTTCATCATCTTTGTTTAAACATACATGGCTATTATTCTGTACGCTTAACTGGTAACTACATGTTTTAAACTATTTTATTCATGGCACATGTATCTGTTGATATGGTTTTTGTCAAACATTAAAGATTCATCAGTGAGCTAAATCACTTCATGCATATTGTAGCGCCTGTCTGCCTTTTTAAATGACATTCACTCCAGCTCAGTTTTCACCTTCTTTATTTTTCCCCTCAAAACTCAGAGCCGTAACAAAAATACAAGCATTTCTTCTTTTTAATATGATTTCAGTCATTTACATATACATATAGATGTACAAGTGAGAGCCGGTGAGCAAAAGTGCTTAATCATCTTTGAATAGTATTCATTTCATTATTAGAAAAAAACAAAAACAAGGAAAAGAGACCGCAAAAACCCAACAACAAAATAAGACTTTAATCTACAGATTTTAAAGTAAATATGATGAAGAAGAAGAAGAAAAGAGGAATCAATCAGTGCAGAGTCTACTTCATATTCACAAGCAGACCTGGCAGCAGAGCAGTGGCCGAACGTTTTCATTACTGTAAAGAGGAAACCTTGTAACAGCAACCTTTAAACAGATATATCACTGCTCGTGTTGAAGGTTTTCACAGGCCTTGATGCGCTGGAACATTTTTCACGACCCTGGGGGGGGGGCAGAGGCAAAGGCCGAGTGTGCAACAAATCACTGCTGTCACAGAGAAACTGTAAATCCACTTCGTTGTTGTCAGGACCGTGAAGGTGTACGCTCAGGGCCGTTTCCAGCTTTTGGCAGGCCCTATGCAAGATGCTCTTTGGGGGGCCCTATTTTCTCAAACTACGAAAGGGGGGGGGGGGGGACCATGAACCATAAAGATCCATCAGTCTGTTACACTTTAGGAGGAAAATAGATTCATCATAAAAAAAAACTCTCTCAATTCAAATTAAACATCTCAAGTTGGTCCAAGCAATTTAAACCTACAGAAAATAATAATTAAAAAGTTAATGAGGCTCCTCTATGTCAATAAATGTAACAGATGCAGGATTTTTTACATGTTTCTTCAAATTATTTTAAGAACAAAGAAGGCTTCCTGCATATTTATTTCACCCTAAATAAATTGAAGCTGAACTTGCAGCATGGGGGCCCCCTTGTTGCTGCGCGGAGCCCTTTGCATCCGCATAATCCGCCTATAGGAAGAAACGGCTCTGCGTACACCGACCCAATGTAAACGGTTTTCCTTTGTGATGAGCTAAACTAATCCGCTGTAGTTTATTTACTGTGCAAACATGAAAGTGGAATCAATCTTTTCATCTAGCAAATAAGCGTACACATTGTTTGTCGGTTTATTTGGTATAAACTAATGCGATGAGCTCAAAGAAGTGTCCTAGAATCAATTCTACCTCCATGAAGGTTGTAATATTGATTTTGTGTTAAAACTGTTTTTGATTCAACGGTATGGTCATCTTGGTTGCTGCAGTTTGTGGTGTAGATAAATGATACTGTGTTATACTGACAGGTGTTTCTATTATTTTGCCCACCCCAATAATGTCAATGATCGGTATTAAGTTTAGGATTTGTAGCTTGAGACACGCAAAAGGCAGACTTTAAGATTGTATTTGGTTTTTAGGTGTGAGGTTTTAGGTGTGGCATTCCACACCTACTCTTTTTAAATGTAAACCAAAATGAGGAATATTTTGCATGGAGTTAAGTTTTTGTTATTGGACACCAAATAGCTGAGGTATATTTAGGTTCAAAAGGTTAATCTGCAATATCGGGGGTAAAGGGGAAAAGGAAATGAAAGCCCTCAGACGATTCAAACATCTCGACCAGGCAACTTCTCAGGGGAGGAGGAGAAGAGGGAGGAAGCGGCGTCCATCTGCTTCACACAGCAAAAAAAATAAAAAAATAAAACCACATTCACTTAGCTGGGATCAACGACAGACCACAAAACAACACACACGCACAAATGCACGCACGCACTCACACAAAGGGACTTTAAAACAATGTCGAGTAGATTGAAACAAACCCAAGACTTCTTATTTTGACCCACTTAGACGACGAGACGGAGGAAGAGAGGAATCAGCGCGTCTGTCTTTTGGATTTGGAATTGATGAGAGGCATCTCCATTTCTTTCAATAAAGCGCTTGTTGCGAGGAAAATATCCTGCAAAGCCCTCTGTCAAATTACTCCTTCATCGGGTTTTCATTAATCGCTGCTTCTCGCGTTTCATTAAAGAAAGAAAAGGAAGTTCATTGACTGTAACCAAGACCCTAATCGACATCAAAAAGTGGTATTAGGCAGCTGTGTTTGTGTGCAGGGGAAAATAGCCGGCTTGTTGAGGAACTGAGTGTGTGTGTAAGCTGACCTCTCTATATCTTTATAAATTAATGAGGCCCAGCAAGTTTTTTCCTCTGCCAGGGGATTACATGTGGACGGATTACCTGCTGCTCATAGTTTCCCCTCACACACACACACACACTTGCATTTTCAGACTTGCATACAGTCTAAGATCCACACACACACGTCTGCGTAAATGAACAAGTGCTTGTTTCAGGGTTGCTACTCTCCTTTCCCTGCTGTAATACCATCCCCATGCTCCTGTGTGTGTGTGTTTATTTCGGTGCCTTTGTATGCCCGCACATAGTTGGGTTTCTGTGTGTGTATGTGTTTCCACGGGGGTGAGTTGTGTGCTTGTACTGTATATGTACAGGTGTGTAATTTCACGTGTGTGGGGTCCAAGAGGAGACCCACAATGCACAGGAAGACAGGCACACCAGGTTGAGGTGAGGTGTTCCCGCCGCTCAGTTCAAGTCCCTGTCTCGTCTTACCACAACAGATACATAGGTCAGAGCCCGCATGCTAACATCCACCCATCTACAGCAGGACCAGCACAGTACAGCTCCTATAGGTGAGCAGGGGGTGGAGTAATGGGTGTCAATTTAACCCCTGGGGATTCTTTCAACCACTGAAGTCTGCAGCAACAAGAAACAACACCATTTACATGAGGGGTTGATTCTATATAAACAAAGAACTGTTCAAATGAAGCCAGAGAGCATGAGGACTTCCAATATGGCTGCCAGAGGGGGTACAGCAGCGTTATTATGGATCCCACCGCAGTTCTAGGCAAGACCTGCTCTACAAATCAGCCCGATTGGTTGAGGTTGGGTAGTTCAGGTTAGGAGGATAGCCCATTGGACCAGAACAAATCGCGTTCTATTACCTCGCACAAGCATGGACGCCTGGCCAAACGTAGTGCATACAGGTTATTGAAGGGCGGGTCTTGCCTAGAACTGCAGTGGGTTCCGTAATAATGGGGCACAGCTAGCTTGTCACGATGTTTGTCTCTGCATTTAAGACACAGTAAAAGTTTAAAAAAATCACGCTAAAATGTTAGCCGCAAGTAGTGGCAGGGTGTGAAAGGTTTAGCTCACTTTGGTCCGACTCCAATCATCCTAAAGCCCGCAGTGCTTAAAACCAAACAACAGTGTGTATTCAGGTCAAAGTCTGCCCCGCAATGTGTGCAAACAGCAGCCTCCAGGCCTAATGATGACACAACAGACCATGCTTCCTCATCAGGGACTATCTGTTGTGGCTGAACAAAAAGTGAAGTAAATGAACAGGAGGAACAACAAAAAAGGGCACATGAATCTGTTATCAGAATAATCTGTTATTGCATTAAGTTTGACAAGACCTTGTGTCCTTAACGTAAGAGAGAAGTGCTATCCAGATCACTGACACCTCCCGGGTCAGTGGTTCTTACACTGCGAGCCAGAAAACAAAAACATGAACATGTCTCGGCGACTCACAAGGCCTCGATTTAATGAGTTTTAATGAGGCTGTGTTCCAGAGCAAGAAACAATTTACTCCATTCAGGTCCCATGCTCCGAAAGATTCCCCATCCCTTGATCTAATTCATTATGTTCAGAAAAGTAGAACCGATTATAGACGCGCCACAGAAGCGCTCCTTGTCCAGAAGTCCAGATGGATATCAGCCACTGTCTTAAATAACAAGTTCTGAGAATGCGACTGGTTGAACTTAATTCAAACAAAAAAAAAAAAAAGGTAAGGAAAGAAACGTACATTGAGATAACCAGTTCTCAGACAATCAGGGTCTTTGTGAAGGCGAGGGACAGGAGTCTCTTTCCCGTGAGACCAGAGTCTAATATTGTCCGTTAAGAAAACAGGAAATGTAGTGTTTGACATCCTTCACAAATCTCCCGTAATGTCGTGCTTCCTTAAGTTGATGGAGAGAGAACAGAACTAAGAAAGTCGGATAGGTGTGTCGATGTCATCTTTACTGCTTTTTTTTTTTTTTTATCCAAAAAAAAAGGTTAGAAACGTCTCCAACCACATCGTTTTTATTAAGCCAGCGTGACGGAGCAGTGGCAGAACGAGTCCTCGTTTCTGCTTTGTTGTTGTTTTCTTTAAATGAAATGGAGAAAAAAAAAAATCAGAATGTGATGAGCCAAAACCAAAGACTTCTTAATCCCGTCAGGTTGGTTTCAACCCCCAGTTTCATCCAAGAAAAGAAAAATGCACTGATTGTATGAAGCGAAAAACAGTTTGCTCTCTTTGACAAAACAAGTTTGACAGCAAGCTGTCTTTTTTTGCTTTTATCAGTCTGTGTGCACACGTATGAACGCAAAATAGAAACAAGAGTATGCCTCTAGTGTCTTTCTTTTAATCGCTCAGCGTCTCTTCCGTTTCCTCATTTTATCAACCAAGAAAGGGAGGAAAGAGAACAACAAAACAGAGGAGAGAAAGTCTTTGCTCCCTTTGTCAATCAATTCCGCCGCTACCTACGGATCTCAGTGGTTTCTTTTCTCATAGGTCAGCACCCGGCCGGCACGTCTGACATGAAGTCAAACTCGTTCTGACCCAGCCAGAGCTCGGGCAGCTCGTTGGCTCGGTCCAAACCCAGCTCTACCACCAGCGACATGAGAACCTCCTCGTCCACGGGGTCAAAGTCGATTATTCCACCCGCGCCGGAGCTTTGGTTCCCCATGCCGATGCCGACGCCCAGCCCCCCTCCGCCGAGGCCTCCAGACGGCCCCAGAAGCTGGTTTCCCGTGCCCAGAGGCGAGGCACTGAAGCCCCTTTGAGCGCCACCGGGTGCTGGGTGTCCGGCAGAAGCTCCGGCGAGGTTCTGGTAGTGCGAGTTGAGCTTCTGCAGCTGCATGCTGGCGAGGAGGTGCGGCCCCGTCTGGAGGCAGAAGGGCTGTGGTTTGGAGAGCGGCACCGACGACAGCGTGGACCCGGGCGAGGTGGCAGCGCCGGCGGATGGGGAGAACGGCACGACAGAGGTTTTGGAGGACGGGTAGTGGAGCAGGGAGCTGAGAGGATTGGAGGAAGAAGAGAGGTCCTTCATCGCAGCGTGGGCGTTGCCAGGAAACAGCAGTGAGGTCATCACCAGGAAAACACCAGAGCCTACAGGAAGAAATGGGAGATGTTATGCAATGTCATCAAACTGGGACATGAGGACGACATATGCTTGTTAGCTCAACAGAGGCCCTCTCCTCCAATAGGCTAGATGTTTTTAAAGACAAGAGGTAACTCAATAGGATTCGATGATCTCATATAAACCAACGCTAAATCCGTTTTTTTTTTTATTGTAGCATGGTCTGCTCTATGGTCTCATTTCTATTTTATCTTACTTACACAGAACCTCTTCATTTGACATTAAAACTCACATCACAGTTTAAACCAGATGCACGCAGAAAACTGGGAATTGATTTGGTGGCATGAATTAATGTTTGGATGGGCAACTCATTTTTGGAAATCTATTAGCTTTCTTGCCGAGCGTTACATGAGAAGTTCAATGCCACTCTCGTGTGTATCTGCCAACTATGAAGCTACAGTCAGCATTAGCTTAGCTTAGCTTGTCAAAAGTTGAAAAATGTCCCTACTAGCAGCTCTAAAGCTCACTATTAAACACAGTTTATCTTTTTTTTATATCATTTGTTTAATCAAAGTCCATAGGGTAGCTCAGTCCATAGGGAGTTGGGTTGGGAACCGGAGGGTCACTGGTTCAAATCCCCGTATGGACCCAAAAGTTGGGAGTGTGGATTGGTGGCTGGAGAGATGCCACTTCACCTCCTGGGCACTGCCAGGTGCCCTTGAGCAAGGCACCGTACCCCCCCCGACCGCTCAGGGCGCTGGTTCAGCTGGCAGCCCACTCACTCTGACATCTCTCCATGTATAGTGCATGTATAGGTCCTGAGCATGTGTGTGTATTTCAGGCCTGTGTGTGAGTACTAACAAAAAGTGTGTAACAGAGTGCAGTACAGTAATTTCCCCATTGGGGACTAATAAACAAATTATCTTATCTTATCTTTACAAAAGCTGAAGGGAGCCAGAACAGCTGTGTACCTCTGCTTCCGTTCTTTGTGCTAAGCTAATAAACTGCACCTCGGATAGAGATAGATACACGTATATAGATAGATAGATAGATAGATAGATAGACACATACATACACACTTCAAGCTGCTCTTTCATATGGCTCTTTGTAGTTTTGCTTATTCATGGCTAATCTACTTGCACTTACTACTTGTTGTCTGGAGTTTGCACCTTCAAGGTTGAAAGCACTTAATTGGAAGTTGCTTTGGAATAAAGCATCAGCTAAATGACATGTAATGTTGTTACGACCTGGCCCGTTAAGATGGGAGCCGTAACAAATGTAATGTAATAATCGTCGGGCTCTAGCTTTATATTCAACAGACAGATACTGTGTGAGAGAGTTACTGATCTTTGCAGCTGTCTCTCAGTAAGGACAGGTCAAAGTATTCAACACATGCTTGGACACACATTAAGCAGAAAGACTGGTAAATTAAAAAATGCCCAAATCAAAAGTTGTCACATTTTGGAGGCTTTTGGGGCGACTTCTTTATCTCATATCTGTAATATGTGTACACCTTTGAACATTTCTTTCTAGGCAGTTCACATTCTGCTGTACTAAATGAACCTGCTCACTATGTGTATGCATTTATTTACATTTAAAAACTGGAGATGCTCTTTACCAGTTTTGAGTGATGCGGGTTTTTTTTTTAAAAACTGCTCCAGCTAGAAACATTACACACACACAGGTGTGAATCAATTTGTTTTTTTATGCTTGCACATGTGCGAGTTTCCACTCTGTTGTTATGGCAACAACAGCGATGCATGAGATACATAAGGAGTATGATTGCTTCACATTATGGTAGCGGAGTCACTGGGCTGTAAAGTTTGCTTGATATCTCCATTGTTTGGTGGCAGGGACTTTCCTGCTGATCTACATTTGGTTGCTGGGTTACATCGAATTGTCCAGATTTAATGAACTGAATAATTTTGCAAACATTTAAAGATAGACCAAGCTAAATGTCAGCTGGGAGAAAAGCACTGTATTTCCATTCAATATTAATGCATGGTTAAAAAAAAGAAAGAAAAATGACAGTGATAATTTGACACTTTTGTCAAGTTATTTTACTTAAGTAAAGGATCTGAATACTCCCTTCACCTCTGAAAACATTTGCTCACTAAACACGATGACAAATAACTTAAGTGGTCATTACGTAGTGTTTCCTGATAAACTTGTGGCTGCTTCGGACCGCAACAACAATGGCGTCTTCAAATCACTCAAGTCATGACTGTATGCAACAAGCCGAGCCTGGGGACTGGACGGACACGTGACTCCATGTGTTTGAGACTGTGTGCATTCGCTTGATGTCTGCTTTTCCTCCTGACCTATTGGGCAGCAAACTAACCATGAAAGGCTGCGGGGAGAAGGCCTGTGGGTGCCAGTGAGAGTTTTTTTAGGTGTGTGTGTGTGTGTGTGCGTGTGAAAAAAAGAGTTGTGTAAACCCTGACACACTGACCAACGTCTTTGAGAAAAAGTCTGTTTTTAGTGTGTGTGTGTGTGTGTGTGTGTGTGTGTGTGTGTGTGTCTCAAATCCTCTTGCAGATGCTCATGTTAAAGTCCCAGAGCTGGTTTATATTACATACATACAGTTCAAACAGCATGTGTGCCTTAACACACATACACACACACGGCTATCCTTTGAGTAAGTTAATCACTTATTGTATGTATCTCTCTCTCCCTCTCCCTCTCCCTCTCCCTCTCTGCCCCTCCTTCCAGCACTGGCTCCTATTTAGCGAGAAGATAATTGCTACAGGCAGGCATGCAGCTGCACTCCACTGATAGAGTTAATACACACACACACACACACACACACAAACACATATATACACACACACAAAGATACCAAACAGCTGTCAATGGCAGGTCTGTAAGAGTGTGTGTGTGTGTGTGTGTGTGTGTGTGCTCATTATTCATTGACTGATTACTGTCAGGGCCAGCCTGCACATGGTGCCTCTGCTCAACAGTTTTCCAGCACATTGAGTCCAGGACACACAAACACATAAAAACTGCACACATTCTT
>NC_045751.1:9582827-9607827 GCF_008692095.1 Etheostoma spectabile | reverse complement strand
CATTGAGGTTGAGAAATTGATCAAATCTATGCATGTGTGAAAAAAGCAAACTATTATTATTCATACATTAGAATTAATTCGTATTGTATGTACAGCATAATCACTGACATGGTTAAGCTGCTCTAAGTTATTTAAAATAAAATATCTAAAAATGACATTTCTTATAACTTCATATGTTCTGCTTTGTACAAATTGTGTCCTTATGATATATAATACATAATTATTTTGAATCATCTTACCCATCTCTTTTGGTCTTTTCTCCCTTATGTACAAAAATAAATTAAGTGTACTTTTTCCCTTTTCATCAACCTAGATCATGTCTATGCTTTTTCATTGGAATTTAAGTGATTATTGAGTATTTCTCTTCCTATAGAACACATTCTATACTGCAGGCACTGTAATGTCCATTTAAGGGAATATGTTATTTTGCAAAACATCATTAAGAATTCATAAATCCCCAAATACAATCAAAGTTTTTTGCAAATCGTCCAGGATCAGCCGTCGGTGTGGCATAAATAACACAACTTGTGTTGATGACTTTTTGTCCGGATGAACCTATCAAAGGCTCGTCACAGCAGGACACCCCCAGGTGTTGCTGATCTACATCACCGTGTCTCTGCTCTGAAGGTGTTCCACTGAGCCGTGGCAGTGTCACAGCGAGCCAGCATGCTCAACACCAGGACAATACACCTGAAACCGCTTAATGGAACTCAGGGATTTGTTAATTTAATATTTACACCTATGCTTTTTTTCCCTACAGTGAGATTGTCAACATGTCCTCTGTCCTTCCAGCTCCGTGGCTGAGTCCAGCCTCCAGAGTTTGGTCGCTGCCGCAGTGCAGAGCGGGCAGATGCTGTTCACACCATCAAGAATTAAATGGACCATTTCGGACCACTGTCTTTGTCTGTCACTCAGAGAGAGAGAGAGAGAGAGAGAGAGGAGAGAGAGAGAGAGAGAGAGAGAGAGAAGAGAGAAAGGAAAAGACAGAGAGAGTCAGAGAGACAGAGTCAGAAAGAGAGAGAGAGAAAGAAAAAGACAGTTAGAGAGAGAGAGATACAGAGAGTCAGAGAAAGAGAAAGAGACAGCATCAGAGAGAGAGAGAGAGAGAGACATATAAAGAAAGAGACAGAGGCAGAGAGAGACACAGACGTAGAGTCAAAAAGAGAGAGAGAAAGAAAGAGAGAGTCAGAGAGAGAGAGAGAAAAAAAGAGAGAGAGACAAAGAGAGAGAAGAGAGAGAGAGAGAGAGAGAGAGAGAGAGAGAGAGAGAGACTGGTGGTCTGTGATTGATTTGCATAACTACATGTTCTTGTTCTGGAGCAGTCCTCGTGATCAGAGACTTTGCTGAACATGTCTGATGACTGAATGATGTATTATGTCAGGTTGGTTGGTTGGTTGGTTGGTTGGTTGGTGGTTGGTTGGTTGGTTGGTGTGTGTGGTTGGTTGGTTGGTTGGTTGGTTGGTTGTGGTGGTTGGTTGTTGGTGTGTGGTTGTGGTGGTGTTGGTGGTTGGTTGAGTTGGTGGTTGGTTGGTGGTTGGTTGTTGGTGGTTGTGTTGGTGTTGGTTGGTTGGTTGTGGTTGGGTTGGTTGGTTGGTTGGTGGTTGGTTGGTTGGTGGTTGGTTGGTTGGTGTTGGTGGTTTGGTTGGTGGGGGTTGGTTGGTTGGTTGGTTGGTGGTTGGTGGTTGGTGTTGGTGGTGGTTGGTGGGTGGGGTTGGTTGGTGTGTGTTTGGTTGGTTGGTTGGTGGTTGGTTGGTTGGTGTTGGTTGGTTGGTTGGGTGGTTGGTTGGTGGTTGGTTTGTTGGTTGGTGTGTTTGGTTGGGGTTGGTTGGTGGTTTGGTTGGTTGGTGGGTTGGTTGTGGTTGGTTGGTTGGTTGGGTTGGTTGGTTGGGGTGGTTGGTTTGGTGGTTGGTGGTTGGTGGTTGGTTGGTTGGTGTTGGTTGGTTGGTGGTTTGGTGGTTGGTGGGTTGGTGGGTGGGTTGGTGGGTTGTGGTGTTGGTGTTGGTTGGTTGGTGGTTGGTGGTGGTTGGTGGGGTTGGTGGGTTGGTGGTTGGTGTGTGGTGGGGGTTGGGTGGGGTTGGTGGTTGGTTGGTTGGTTGGTTGATTGGTTGGTTGGTGGGTGGAACGTGTCCGCAACGTCTCTATGCTCGATGTCTCATAAACAATTCATTTACCACCTTTTAAATACAGTGACACTTTGTAAAAAACTTTATTGGTATCATTAAAATGTTTTATTCTTCATTTCATTGTATTTGTCATGGTGTTATTGGTCACACCATTTGGTTTGGCTAGGTCAGAATCTTTCAGAAAACTACGTATGCATAACAGAATAGCATAATCTTTTTAAAACTTTGTTTATTCAGAATAAAGACATACAGAAGCACTCAGAACAGAGTTCCCACCCCAAGAAGTAAATACATAAATAAAAAAATGATATTCATAAAAAAATAAAAAATACATAAATAAATGAGTAAGTCTAAAATATTAGAAAAGTACAGTACACACAGAGTAAAATCCTAGCGGGTTGTCCCCTAACTAGAATATCATAATAATACATGGGAAGACATAGAAGAAGGCAGTTAATATGCTGTGCATGATACTGAAGCGTGTCACAAGATTAAAACACTAAATACACACATATTTCAAAGTTTTTCATCGATCATAGTGCTTTTGTAACTTTTTCTTGTTGATTTCAAACTCACATCTTTATTTGCTGCAACAAATCAACTTTCTATTGGCAATCAATCCCTATTTGTATTCACCAATAACACCACGCCACTCCATTCCAGTATCATTAGAGGCAAAAGCAACGTTGTAACTCTACTTTTCTGGTAAATATCAGGTACCAGAGGTGATCAGCGGCTGTCTGCGGTCACAGGATAGGTCTGTGGGACTGATTAAATGTTTAAAAGCAGCTCAAACTCAACACCAGATCTTCTGAAAAACAGATTATCATCTCCTGTGGGTGGATTTGGCCTGTTTTATTCCTAAAGGGACAAACAAAAGGCTGCTTGGGGTAAAAAGAAAAATCCCCCAAAGTGTCATTGGGGATCCTTCACCAATTCACAAAACTCCTCTATCCCTCCCCCACGTCCTGCTTAAAAAAAAAAAAAAAAACAAGAACAAGTCCATTCACCATTCATGTCAATAGTCTGTGGACGGAGGACGTCGTTACGCGCCAACAACATGCGTCTGCGTGGTCAAGTGCCACGCGCTCGGCCTCTCTTCGGTTAAGCAGATAAAAGGTGGCATCTGTCTTTATTGTGCGAGTAAATCCCCTCCGCCATTGACTGCAGACACTTCACATGTTGATTAGGAGGAGGACGTATAAATGTAGGAGGTATGGACGGAGGCCCCCGCCCGCTTTGTTCCCCTGGGGAGAGACGTTATGCAAATCAAACAAACCGTTTGTGGTTTCCATATTGCCAGGACAAATGATTTTAGCATGTTGGTCTGGACGGACAGGACAGAGAGGGACTTTTGTTCTGAAGGTTGGTGGATTGGAGGGAAAAAGTGATTAAAAACTGCTCACCGACATGTTCCCAAAGTAGATGTGTTCTGCTTTGTGTTGGAACAAAAGTATAAACATGACAATCTTATGCAAGTGTTGAGCGCAGAAACCAAAGAAGAACAGAGGAAGAGGTAGGACGAGGCTTTTGGTTTATCTTGATCAATAGGGTCAGATGACTCTATTCAAAGCACTGGAGCCCGGTGCTTGCTCATTTGCATAAAAGTTGTTGTCATGGAGCAGTCAAGGTGTGTTCAACACAAACCAGAACAGGAAGAAGTCTGGTGAATGAAAACCTAGAGATCACAATGAAACTTTGTTGTTTAGCTGCAGTTATGATTCTCTCTCTGGAACATTTGTTTGGTTTAATGAACTAACTGGAGTGCAAAGGGACAGAAAAAAGTACAATAACATAAATGTTTAATGAAATTGTATTGATCTCTTCATTGCACTCATGCCTCTATATTGTTTCTGTTTAGAGTATGTATATATTGTGTATATATTAGTGTGTATATTTCTGTTTTGGTTGATATGTATGTGTAAGCACAGTGTGAGTAACGATGCTCCAAAGACAAATTCCTCGTATGTGTCCTCATACCTGGCGAATAAAGCTGATTCTGATTCTGATTCTGAAAGGGATTCAGCATCCGAGCCCGGGATACAACCCGGGGTACAAGACTTAACAACCCGCCACCTTCTGATCAGGCAAAACTAAACCCAAATCCTTTCTCCATAGATTCCAGCACTGTCTTCCATTTTCAAAAAACAAATAGAAATGTGCATGTGTCTAGGGAAAGACAATTTGAGCCAGATACAAATTACAGCTCAATGCTGGCAGGGAAGCGCTGTCTTCACCGCAATGTGGAAGATCATTTTTCTTTCACCGAACACGTTGTATCTCACGGGTGGTTTATGTGGGATTTTGAAAATAACAGAAAATCTCCATAGTCTTGTCTCTAGGCAATTTAAATTCCACTGGAAGTGGACAGAAGTTAAATACTGTATACTTGCTGGGAATGGTTATTTCCCCAAAAATCATGTGGTGATGAACTTTTGTTCGATGCACCCACATTTTTCATTTCTGACCAATTAGATGGGACCGGAAAGGTTATTTAGGCTACATTAACCAAACACTAGAGAATATCTAGAGTCAAACATAAAAAGGTGTTTTCACAAGCAGTACATTAGTAAAGTATCAGTTTCTATCTCCAAAATACCTGCTATAAAGTTGCAAAAAAATGATCAGGAAAGTTTTTGTCCACTCGTTTCAGTAAAAAACACGTTAAAGTCCTCAGTATGCTCCCAGTAAAGTGCTTGTCAAACAGCTTTAAAAAGTGGCCGGGTTGGTCCAGTGGTAGAGCAGGTGCACGTGCACTTCAAGGTTTGTGCCGCAATGCAGAGGTACAGGGTTCAAGTCCGACCTGTGACAATTTCCTTCATGTCTTTGCCCTTTTTCATCTACCTGTCCAGTCAAAAATTAAAGGCGGAAAGGCCCAAAAATAACCTTTAACAACAAAAAGCTTTAAAAAAAACCCTTCCCAATCTCAGGATTGGATTAGAGGGGGGGGCAGCATCTGACAATTTTGGTAGTTTTCCAAAACAGACAGTCTGACAAACCCAACTGCTATACTCGCCACATGTGCAGAGGTGTGAAAGTTGGAGCATTTTTTTTTAAGATTATTTTTTGTTTGTTTTTTCCCTTCATTAGATTAGCGAGACAGTGGACTGACATGTGAAAGGAGGGGAGAGAGAGATGGGGGACGACACGCAGCAAAGGGCCGCAGGCCAGACTCGAACCCGGGCCGCTGCAGGACTCAGCCAACATGGGGCGAGCGCACTAACCGAGCGAGCTATAGGCCGCCCCAGTTGGAGCATTTTTAACTTTTAATATGCTCTCCTTTTCCATTCTTCACTCAACTGCATCTGACACATTTTGGATGTACGACGTCATCAAAGCCATGGAGGAGTCTTGTATAGGAGTCATAGCTTCAAGACTATAGATACGTGTTACAAACACAGAATGCGTGGCGTTGGGGGGGCAGTGCGAGGCTTTTTGTCTCGCCTTTGAGTGGCCTTTCAGAAAAGCCATGAACACATTTGCCTTTAGATGTGGTCGGACGACACTTTGTACCACCTGGTTTGTTTGAAGCACACTGAGGCACCTGGAACATATTCTAAAAGTCCAGTCTTGCATTGTCTGATATTCCTACGACTACTGCATCCGTTTATTATTACATTGGGGGGGGGGGGGGGGGTTCTGAGTTCAGCAAAGTTAATAAAATAGCTCAGTAAACCTGCCTTCTTCGGAGGTTTTTGATCAAAACATACCATTCTATTACTAGACGAAAAATGTTGATTTTTAGAAAAATCTGCAAAATCCCGGATAATGTTGTGTTCTTTATCTCCGATGCCATGACAAGACTGATTATAGAAAATGGACTACGGTTAGGAAACTAAACACTTTGTTGGCGGACGTCTGCAGGTTTGTGGCAGGACATGAACTCTGGTCTCCTCTCCTCTGAACGCCACGTGGTTGCATTTCCAACTCACTGTATACACTACACTACCCAGTACATAGGAGGTGCAGAATTGTCTAATGTGGAGGTAAATTCGAGGGGCGCTGTGCTAACATGGCACAAAAATCAGAATAGTTCATTTATAAAAGAAAAAAAAAAAAAAAAAAAATCTAGCGAGAATGACATGGGAAAGATTTGGTATTGGAATATGAAAACAAAACATTAGACCCTGAGAGCTTATGGTTTTCTTTGGGAATTTCAGTTTTGCTTACATATGCGACCGTAAACAACCAGGAGACCCAGTCTGCTAAAATAAGATCATATGGGTCATAATGGAACACAATAGTTTTTTGTTAAAAAAAAAAAAAAAAAAATGCAACAGAAATTCCAGCGGTGCCCTGAATCCTCCTGAGGCCCCCCGAGTTTTTCTAATTTGACTCTGCGGAGCATAGAAAACTACATAAACACACATAAAGTCTCTCACGTCTCTCATGTTTACAGCCCTGCCCCATTCCTGTGTAAACCCCCCCCCCCCCCCCCTCTCATCCTCCCAGTTTATGGGATAGAATTTCAATCGTCTCCCCTTTCTGAACTCGTAAACGGTGTAATGAGTTTCATTTGCTTCGGCTACGTTGGGCTCAAACCGCAGAGTTGACCGCAGCAGCGTTCATAAAGATCACAGGGAAACACACACCCCACACACACACCCACACACACACACACACACACACACACAACACACACACACACACACACACACCCACCACACACACACACACACACACACACACCACACACACACACACACACACACACACACTCTCTCTCTCTCTCCTGTTCAGCATATGCTGGCGACTCCTACATTTGGTGTGAATTTCCAGGCCATTAATTTGAGGAACATCACTTCTAAAGGAAACTGCCCGACATTTGTGGTTCCTTTTTCAAAACGCTCTCCATTAAAGCCTCTATTAACCACCCACACAGCATAAATCACTGCTTCAAAACGCAGCACAGACACATGACAACATTCTCTCCTGTCTTTTATTTCGACAAACGCCCGTGGTATGTACATCAAGACATGCCAACATTTAAAAAAAAAAAAAAAAAAAAAAATCTTTCGGTAAAAAACAAAGACACATAAAAGGAAAACCAGTTTACTTTTCAATCCAAAGTGTGGTCACATATGTAACTTGATAAGTAAAAACCGTGGAGGAAACAACTGTTAAAAATGTTATATTTACTTAAGTTACTAAAATTAAAAATGTGTTTTCCTTTAAATCAGCAGCCTCTTACAGTGGACGACATGGCAGGGTTTCCCTTTTCTTTTTCCATTATTGTGAAAACTGGAAGAAGAAAAAAAGAAACAAAGAAATATCTTTACATAAGGTCCACCTTCTATTGTTTTCTGGAGCGAGGAAAGTTTGAAGAAGTATGGAAGATGGAGTAAAAAAAGCAAGTGGACCTTGAGTTGAACTGCTATTTCCATGGTCAAAAGTGAACTTTTTAAAAAGCAACTTGGCCCCCAACACTGGAAGTGACAGATGAAATCTGATTATTAGTACAATGCAAAACTCTAAAAAACATTCCTGGGATGCTGCTAACAATTCACTTGTTTCCCCACTTGTGTCAAAATCCCACATGAACCTCAGAGTCACAAAGGCCACTGGCTGATCCTGCTCACTGTTCCGTCTGATGTGCAGCTGTGTCATGTGACTACATCCCAAACACTGCAGCTGGGGGGATTAAACAAGATGGTTCTGCTTTCCAAACTTGTACAGACATGGAAACAATCAGATGCACTTTGCTGCTATTTTTAGACTTTGTTTAGGCATTGTACCAACCTACAGAGAGAACTTTGCATTTACAACAAAACTACAAACGACACATTTCCAGACGTTGCAGAGTACTTGGGGACATTCTAGCTACATTTAAAGCCAATAGGAGTGAATATCACTGTTTATTTATGTATTTCAGCCATTGATATTGCAGAGTTCCACTTTCCCCACAGATTCCCCAGATTTTGGTCAACGTTTTTAGTGATTAACTGTTAATGAGGACATGTGATGCTACAGCTGAGAATAACACGGAACCATACTACTTTCTGCTATAGAAGTAAACAAAGCATTTTGGGAACCTCACTGTTTTGTTTTGTTGTCTGTTTTAGTGCTTACCCGTCCTCAGGGGGCTGAAATCACAGCAGCACCGGGGTGAACGTGAAACCGGACACCTGAGAAAATCTGTTTTTCCGTTCAGTTTGGCCTGATGGGATGCACATACGCATCCACAGATACTAAAAAAAATAATAACTGGGTGCACTGACTGCAAAAAAAACCAAACCCTGTTGTAATTCAGTTTTACATACCCACAGTGAACTCAGCACCAACTCTCTCATTCACACAAACACATAACTCTTCCAAAAAAGAAAAAAAAGGGATTAACAGTGAACACTGTACAGCAACCACATCCCCCCCCCCCCTCCCACCCCCCCCCTTATTTAACCGTTTTCCCCTGGAAACACTCAGCTAATGTTTTCCAAAACCCTCTCTCGCTCTTTTTCCTGCATTCATCCCTCCCTCGATGGCTTCGTTCCTCGGGGCCGAAGGGGTCCGCTCCATATTGTCTTCATTAAAGCCGCCGAGCATCGACCTGGTTTGGAAACATGGTGTGTGTGTGTGTGCGTGTGCGTGGAAGAAGGCTGAACTGCCGACTCCTAAACCACATTCTTTAAATTCCCTGTAAACAAGAGAAAGAAAGAGACATGAGAGGAGTGAGGAGGGGGTACATGGGTGAACTCACACATAAGTACACAAATATATCCGGACACACACAACACACACACACACACACACACACACACACACACACACACACACACACACACACACACACACACACACACACACACACACACACACACACACACACCACACACCACACACCACACACACACACAACACACACACACACACACACACACACACACACCACACACACACAACCAGGGGAGGAAGGAAGAAAAAAAGGGTTAAAATCATCACATAAAGTGGGATACAAAACGAGGCTAAATACACATATTAGACACCAAGAGAGCCAAAGACGGAGGCAGAAATACACACGTGTACCAATGAAAATGCAAAATAACATCTGGCCGAGGTAAGCCTGGTCGCTCCCGAGGAAATACAAGCATGCAAAAAGGGAGACAATATGGAAATGACAACACTAAGCAAGACTGCAAGTTCATTTGCATGAAGACACAGATTGGTTTCCATGTCTGACTGACTGACTGACTGACACACACACACACACACACACACACTTTTGACACAATAGATACATTATAAAGTCTAGTTGCCGGTTTACTTTCTACGTTACACTGCAAACAATGCTGCTTTGTTTGTCTATTGTTATGTTAATTTGCCTGATTGAGGAAAAATAAACATGACACGCACGCACGCACACACGCAAGCACGCACAGTTGATGAGTAATTGGCCTGACGCAGTGAGGGAGGATGTCCTGTTTGTTAGCCATTGTGGAGCTGTCAGTGGAGTCCTGTCATGTTCTGCCTGCAGTGACAACAACAACAACAACAGCAGCTTTATTGCAGAGAAACTAAACTCTTTTTAATGCTTCCATGTGTGTTTCCTCCTCATGCTGACCACTCGATATCTTCGAGAAGCACAGATTGACATTTCAACATCCAGAAACTCTTTAAACTGCACGGTGTGCTCATCTACGTGTACTGACCAAGCCGGTTTGTGAGGCTTCAGGTTGCGTTCAAACTGATTCATTTTAACGAGACCGCATGACATAGATGACTCCCACAGAAAACCACAGGGTCATTCTTTTCTTCTGTCAGGACGAAAAAAGAACGTGAATGTGGCTGTGACCCACAGCGGTAAAACCCTTCCTCGTAATAGAAGCTCTGTGTGGCGGCATTTATTAACCTTCAAACTCCCGGATTACTCACCCCCCTTCAAGTTCCAGAGTCTACAACCTTGTTAAGACAGGCTCTAATGATGCATTCATGCCACCTGGGAATATCAGGGACCGCCCCCATGATTGCGTTTTTTCCCCCCCCGACTGCCAGCGTTCACATGGTCGGGATGCGTGTTCATCTTGTTCTGTTATATTAGCGTTTGGCATGACTGCCACCAACTGTTGGGCATAGCCTAGAGAATCAGGTGTGTGAAAACATGGACGCCACAATGAAGATTTGCTGACGTTTTATTATGCGAGCATACAAACAGCACGTCGGCAGGGGTTCGCTGGTGTTATCTGCAGGAAAACGAACCGGAAATGGGTTTTTTATACATAGGCCTATTTATGAACAATTTGAAACCGGTCATTGAAATATTTTCAGTGAACCAAAGTCGCCTACATCAAATGTCAATTGTCAACAACGCGTCACCAACTGGGAAACTGTTAACAAAATCTAGCCCTAGTTTCCCCACAGGAAGTGATGTGAATGATGACGTTTTCACTGGGAAAATGTTTTTTCCGATGCCCCTGAGTGCACACAGTGGCTGTGGTGGATCTGTGGTATATGTGAATACATTATAGTGAATCCATAGTCCTGTAATTGTTGATGTTTCGTTGGTTTTCTTCAGTCGGTACCAGTTGCATTCAGACTACCACCATTCACAGTGTAACAATCGATTTATGAGCCTTTTGTAGTATTTAGCTAACTCGTTTTTTTAGGACTAGTTGTCAATCACTCTGAACATCAACACTTAATGTGTTCCAAGTGGCTCAGGTTGGTGGGAAACTCAGGCGTGCGTGCCTTGTGCAGTCACAAGTAGTATGATTTTGTGGCTGATAATAAACGGACAATAAATATACTGCAATAAAACATTCCTCTGAAACACAATATGGGGATGTGCTTTAAAATAAAATGAGATAATCCCCGGCCACATTTCATAATTTGTAATAGTTTGTGTGCCACAAATTCAGGCACTGATTACTGTAAATCACAATTACAAAAGGCAGTTATAGCCACAAGTGAGTCACATTGGTTTTAAAACGAGGACAGCTGAGGACAAACAAGCTGCTGACTGAGTCCCTGGGGCAGCGGTTTCTCTACTGTGACAAGGGGAAAACTATCATGACGTGTGATAAAAACAGGAAAACTGTAGTAACAGCGGTCACAAGTTGACCCTCAGCAACGCTGAATGAAACATGGCCATCAGGACATAAAAAAAAAAAAAAAGTGATAATCTCGACTTAAATTTGTTTCATAGTACAATATTCTTCCTGAAAATGTTTAGGTGTTGGCCAATTAGTGGACATCCCCATCGGCTTTGAAACTTTGATGGGGACTTTTTTTTTTTTTTTTTTAATACATTTTTATATTTTTTTTAGACTGAAAAAATGATTTTAAAAAATGGGGAAAAAGTTGCATCTTATTTTTTTCCTTTCACCTTCCATCTGTTCTCCGCCGCCTCCATCTATCTGCTTCTTCACTTTCCAGATGTAGATAGTAAATTCTAGTGAAGTGACATGGGGCTCTGATATTTACTACCTGCAAACCTACTGCATCTGGGGGGTATTATACTGTGTGGTATATATGTGTGTGTGTTGTGTGTGGTGTGTGTGTGTGTGTGTGTAAGCACAGGTGTGTCTGTTTGTGTGTGACACAAGCATGTCAGCACAGGGGAGAATTAATTATGAATAGCAGGATGCTAAGCATAGGAGACACTACACACACACCACACAACAAGTCCACAAAGGCTAAGTACACAGAACACACACACACACACACCACACACACACACACACACACAACACACACACACAAAAGCACACATACACACACACACACACACACACACACACCACACTAATTATACCAAACATACGCACATACACACAAGAAGCAGCCCCCTTGGGAAATCACGCTACCAGTCTCGTAAACACAGAGTTGTGACTGCACAGTGAGACAGCTGCTGCTGCCGCCTCTGACAATCACCTAATCAAAATCACATTTTAATCGACACACCCGCTTAACAAGCCTCAGTGAGAGTGTACGAGAGAAAAACAATAGGAAAGACTGAGTAATCCCCCTCAAAATAGAAAACCCTAAAGCAGTCAGCATAAATATTTAAAAGCTTGTCACAATGTTCATCATTTGTTTGTTCTGTCAATATTCAGTTTATATTGGGCTAATAAAAAAGTTGTTTCTGATGTAAGGGAAACATGTTGGCTTTTATTACTATATATTAACTGACTTGGTAACAAAAGGCCTTGGTTTGATGAATTTTTAGACACGCAAGCACTGTGGCCATAACGTCTCTCCAACACGTTGGTCCAAAGAGAAATGTCTCGACAAATGTTGGATAGAAAGCCATTATATTTGTTGCAGACAGCTTTTTCTACATAATGTACTGCTGGGTAGCTTGTGAATTTCACAAAGGAATCAGTCAAGTCTCATCTTTTCCCTGTAATAACACGTCATCGTTGATTTGTTGATAATATTTTGTATTTGTAATTGGAGGCTGCAAAGTAGCTGCCATGAATAAGAAAAAGTAGTGGAGTAGAAGTACAGTATAAAGTAGCAGATAATGGAAATACTCAAGTGAAGTACAAGTACAGTAAAAAGTACAGTACTTGAGTAAATGTAATTTCCATCACTGTCTAAAGCTAATTAGCGTTTCCCTGTCAGCCTCAGGTAACTTGTTCACATTAGTGCGCTAAAATTGCTATTACGATGGTATACTCACAAACTACAAGGAGTAACATGCAACACCAAAAGTAGCATCCCAACCATTAGCATTGCAACATGCTGACTTTAATATTTAAACATACAACTGTAACGTGCCAAATGACAGCCAACGGTTAACATACATGTAAATATGTAAACTCATAGCAAACAAGCGCTGTATTCAACTGTTTAAAACAGAGGTAACAAAGTGCTTTACAGAATGAAGACAATGTAAAAGTGAGGAAGGACAATGAAAGTGACAGAATTTAAGAGTGCTAACGTTAGCCTTCAGCTTACAGTACAGCTGAGCCTAAGTACGATGGAGGCTGATGATTTAGACTTTTAAGTCTAATAAGTTCAATGCTAATGCACCTATATGGTACTTTTTCACAGCAGACATTTTGACTCGTCATAGTAGGAAAAGCACAGCTGAAATTGATAACCTTAACAAATTCCATCAAGTGTCCCAGTAAGCTATTTCAGTGAGTCAGCATGCACAACACCAGGGCCTCTCCTAAGTGGAATGCAGCCATCATTAATGGTTTTGAATACACTTGTGCTTTTCCTACTATGACATGTCAACATGTCTGCCGTGAAAAAGGTCTATTGCCATTCAGCTCAAAGCAAAGCTAAGCCTAAGAACACCTAATTAAGTACAGCAAAGACTAGTAAAAGTTAAGCCAAGTCCAAAAATGAAGAAAGCTGATGAAGCTAAACATGACGTACAGCAGAGCTATGCCTGACAAGCTTATTGCTAGTGCACACACACAGCAGATTCTACAGTTTCTGCTGGTGTTAAACGTCTTTTGTGAAGAACTTTGTTGCATATTGAAAAATAGTGATGCATGCCTTGCATCACTTCCTGTTCATACAAAATTAAATTTTCTCATACTCCGCCAAAATAATGTTGCAGAGTTCATATTGTGCCCGATGCTTGTGTACAGCATAAGTTAAACATACGGGTTTGGGACATAACACAAGCTACACAAAAATAAAAAAAGGATTCGAAGATTCAAATCTTTACGGTCCATTCGTGCCAGCAGACAGAGCAGATGTGGGCACACACACGCAAACACACACAAACATACACACACAAGTCACACTGCCCAGTTTCTCAGGGAAACCAATGTTTATAAGCAGCACAGCACTTCCAAACCAGAGAAACACTTATCCACCCCAATGATGTCATGTGGAGTGCCTAGAGGTGTGTGTGTGTGTGTGTGGTGTGTGTGTGTGTGTGTGTGTGTGTGTGTGTTATGTCGCCTATTGTTATTCTGTGTTCGTGTGTGTGCATTAGTTAAGTCTGCAGACATGTGGGTCTTTCTTTAATCAGAGACAGAGACATAAAAGAATCGCACATTTTCTCCGATATTTAAAATTCTAATACGCTCGTTGGTGGTTTAGTGCGTCCTAGTCGTGTGGTGAAGCGCTTGGAGACATTTGGTGAAAAAAAAATAACTAAAGTTTCTGACTTGACGGATAGCACAAAATGGTAGAAGAGACCAAAGAGGCATAAAAGAAAAGACAAAATGAAAGAGCACACAAAACAGATGTGACAGGTTGAAAGCAGGACTGAAACTTCAATGGAAGAAAGAGAAAGAAAAGAAAAAAGTGGATGCAGGGAATTCAGATATTGTGAGGAAAGGAAAACGCTGTAAAATCAACACATATTTTCAAGAACTATAAATGATGTAAATTCACACACTTAAACGTAAAGACCGAATGAGGGCTGACTGAGCGAAGACAGGAAAGAGAAGCAGAGATCTGATAGGAGAGGCAGATGGGACGCAGCAGCCAAACACACATTTCCCCACTTTCTTTCCATCTTTGTCTGCATTTCATTTATTCTTCCCTTTTATTCTCTCCATCCATCCAGTCATCCACCCACCCCCTCTGTCGCCCCTAATAAAAGCCGTATGACTGTAAACCAGCGATACTTTCAACCCCTCCGGTTGTGATGATGATTTAATGCGAGCCAACAGACCAACTGAATTTCGGCAAATAAACTCCTGTTCCCTTGATTTGACGTGACCTGGAGTTTTTCAAACTCACAGAACCTTAATGCTGTTTGGATAAACTGATACAACATCCAACAGGGTTTTAGCTCCAGTAAGATGACCCACTTAAATGCATGAAGTTTTAGATGCTAATTGATACCATGTCTGCTCTAATGCGGATTCAATTCAACACATATTTTCTCTGCTTTTTTTTTGGCTTTCCATTCACACAGTGTCAAAGTTTCCCACTGGAAAAAAATAGCTTTTTAAACACAAGTCCCACATTCTAGTTGAAACTGAGCTATTTAAAATATATATGTGTCTTATGTTTATCAGCCTTTCATATATATATGGATAGGGTGGGGCATCATTTGGATTTCAACAATTCCAATTCCAATTTTTCATTTCAATTCTAGCTCTTATTGATTCTTGATTCAGATTCTTTTTGAGGTGGAGTTCAAACGGGTCACAAGAGGAACATGTTTTTTTGTTTTTGTTTTACCGGGCTTTTTATAATGTAAAATAAAGCCACGCTTTAGAGCGTCGCTTACTGTTCTCCGTGGCTGAAACACAACAGGCGCCTGGAAATACAGAGGCCGCTACGGAAACCAAAACCTGCACCTGTTAAATTTGGAACCATCTCTTTGAACCATTCGATGCGATTCCAATAAATAGATAAAAAACGATTCCATTAAAATTGTAATTTCTTGAAACGATTCATAATTGGAACCGGTTCTCAATGTCTAATCCAAGACGTGGCTGAGTATTTCCAGGCCGCCACCCCCAAACGCTTACTTTCTGTCACCACTTATTATTTGTTGCAGTGCAGCTGACATGTTTGATAATTTCATAATAGCTTCAAGCTTGATACACTGTATACTCCCATTGTCTATCACAACAAAAACGCAATGCTCTTTAGAACAGCTGGTCAGCACAGTGGAGGGAAAAATAAATTATTAAGACCTAGTAGGCACTGGAACATGAGATCAATTAAAAAAGCCAACACTAAATTAATTATTGTGTTTATGGGTGGCATACACTTGCCAACATTTTTTGTGTGTGCTACATTCAAGCATACACGGGGTTTCAGACTTAATGCAACGCTTATGTCTGCCTTGCAGCATTCACACGAATTTGACCGAGTCCATTTAAGCAAAGCAGTTGATTTCCAGGTGATGGAGAAGTCTAAATTTCCTGGGAGGAAAAAAAAGCTCACTGAAGAGCTAAAATAATCCCTTAAATTTAGGATAGTTTGATGGTATTCATGACAAAGCCAGTTTATTTCTCTGTAGTTTAGAGCAAACAAAATCAAACCCCAGCTTTTCAGGTCTTCCAAGATGATTCAGAATAAAACTAAATATATAGTTTACATTTTTCAACATAACCTCTCAAGATAAAACACTGCGTTGTGACCAGATTTGGGCCATATTTAATTCAGTCACTCTCTCTCAGACACACAGAATGAATAACTGCTGTGTCAAATTTCCCATTTGACTGACAAAGGGAAAGGAAGGAGGATTTCCTGTTACTCTGTGGTTAACACTTCCACACACAGGATCTTCAACATTTTTGTGACACTGAAATCATCAAATTCAGAACTCAGAAACTCGGCTCTATTCAGCGTAACGGTGGGGAAATGAACTCAACTTGCAGACGTACTCCTTGCTTGTTCCTGACCTCACCCTCCTTACAATAATTATAATTATCCCGCCGCTCAACTTTTCGCCTACGTTTCACCCTGCTGGAGAATCTCTCCTGGGTTCTGCGGGCTGTCAGCGCTGAGACCAAAGGCCCGGCTTTAGGCTTAACCACACAGCTACACATACACCCTCAGATTAATATACAAAACACACATATGAAGGAAGATATAGAAAGATGCAAAAAGGAAGAAATACCACAAGGCGCAGACTGACTGAGGTTGTGGGTAAAAGAGCAGGGTCAGTGGTGTGTAACACACACAAAAGGATGTTAAGAGCCACAGGGAGGAAAACAAAGAGAAGAACAAATCCGACTTTCATCCCACACAGAGACGTATAGAAACAAGAAGAGAAACATGAAACCACACATAAAAAGAGCCATGCAGAGACAAAAGGGCTTTAGGTGAGAGAGGGTTCAGAAGACACACAAAAACACACTTATTTACCCTCCACACCCACACAAACAGACACACCTGTGCTCTCAACACACACACACTATTTACCCTCCACACACACACACACACACACACACCACACACACACACACACACACACACACACACACACACACACACACACACACACACACACACACACACACACCACACACACACACCACCACACCACACACACCACACACCTTTGATGGTGGTGATGACCTGGTCCAGGTGTTTGGCGTCGTTGCGGTCTGGTCGACAGCTTGGGCTTATCTCCAGCGAGTAGTCCGGTCCGTACTCTGTAAAAAACTAGATATCACATCACAACAATCATTATGACAGCTTCTGGGTTTATGGATTTCCCAAATCTACTTTACCCTTTTTCGTATTCACGGTTGTACTTTCATCCCTGACATCTGCACACAGACACTGCAGCAGAGCGCCAAAGTACACTTTCTTCTCTTTGTCTTGGTTTTAAAGAATGCAGCTGCTTTCCTGGAACATTTTGGGCTCTGTTTGGACTTTAAAGAGTTGGATTGTGAAACTGACTGGTGATTAATATTTACACAGGCATTCAGGGATAATTCCTTCAAAGGTCCCATATTGTAAAATGTGATATTTCCATGTCTTTTTTTAGAATTATAAAACAGGTTGAGGACATGCTATATAAATACCGTGAAATAATAAATCCACAGAGAAATACACATAGTCCGTATTCAAAAACGGTGCATTTAAATCAGCCATCAGCACTTCTGGGCGGTTGTGATGTCACAACTAGAAAGTGCCGCTACAGTGCCATTACAGAGCTTTCCCAATGACAATGCAGACATGCAGAGAGAGCACATGTGGAAAACCCAGAAACACTGACCAATCAGAGCAGACAGGGCTGGTTATTAATGGGAACATCAGTAGTTTGACAGGTATTTGGTTATAAACCAAAGTATTGGACAACTTACAATTTTCCCCTGAGGACGACGCTAGATGAAAAGTCAGCGGATTACATTTTTAAAACAATTCATCCCGATGGAAACATGAATGTCCATGCCAGATGTCATGCCAATCCATCCAATAGTTGTAGAGAAATCTCATTCCAACCCACAAATGTGAACCTCATGGTGGCGCAAGAGGAAAAGTCAGGGTTTCACCAAAGTCATTAGGATTCACCCTTCAAATTTCATGGCAATCTGTCAGAAATTTGTCGAGATGTTTCTGTCTGGATGAAAGTTGTGGACCAAGAATACCTTCGCTAAAGCCAGACCACTTGTGTGGCTAAAAAGAAACACATCAGAGCTTTCAGATAGACACATGTTCTTTATTTATTTTCTGCAGTCAGTGTGCTGTGGAGGAGTTGCATTTACAAAAACAAATGACACAGTCTAGTCTGGTTCATGGACAGAAAGAAAATGTAATGCAGAACCCAGACGAGGAACCACAAATCAGTCAAACTTCCACTTGACAGCCTTGGCCACACCAACATGAACAAAAACCCCCGGCTGAGATTATTTCAGCACATACCAAAGGCTCCCGGCATTTAATGCAGGGTCGGACCAATTCCATGAAACAAAACCAGCCAGTATTTAAAAAAAAAAAAAAAAACAGGTGGAAATTCAGAGTGGGGTTCAACTAGAAGTTAAAACCAGAGCACGTCAGTTGAAAAAACATATTTTCAAGGAATTTGTTGGGCTGTGACTCAGCGCCACGAGAGCAAAACATACTTGGAGACCAGGTCTGACCACAAGTGCGTCGGCCCATTCACAGTGACTGTGAAGAATCAGTAGAAAGCACCGAACAAGTCATCGTGAATGAGGTCTAAAACTAAAGACCCATACTCAAATCATACTACATACATAAAAAAAATCTGCTCTGAAAAGAAGTCAAACATTGAGCAAGAAAGTTCATTCGAAAAGGGTGGTGGCTAGCAGACGTAGATCATTTTCCCAAAATGTGCAACTGCTCCTTTAAGTTGGCAAAGTGATTCTGCAAACATCCCGTAATGATTTGTGCCCTAATGCCACAGCCGTTTTAAAGACAGGAATATCTTGTATTGGATTGAAACTCTTTAGTGGATTAGTGGATGTCATTAGAGAAGACTTTAGAAGACTTCAAAGCCTGTTAGCCAAATGCACACACACACACACACACACACACACACACACACACACACACACACACACACACACACACACACACACACACACACACACACACACACACACACACACACACACACACACACACACCACACACACACACACACACACACACACACACACCACACACACACACACACACACCCCAACACACACACCACACACACACACCTGAGCCAACATGCAGGAGTATATTTTGATGTACTTGAAAGACAAAGACTACTTTGTCTTTGTTTATAGCCCTGGGTGTGTGTGGTGTGTGTAGTCCAAGGATATTTTCTTGTGTGAGTACATGCTAGCAAATAACGCAGGTGTCTTTAAGTGTGTGTGTGTGTGTGTGTGGTGTGTGTGTGTGTGTGTGTGTGTGTGTGTGTGTGTCTGTGTGTGTCTGTGTGTGTCTGTTTCCAATTAGCTCTGATGAGTTTCTGTGTCTTACCTCCGGTCTCAACAGAGCTCAACATGAGAGTTACTTAGCACACCCGCTATGTATTCCCATGAACCCAGTGCTCCGTCCCCTGCTGTCCAGCAGGCAACAGCAGCACGCACACGCACACACACGCACAGCTTGGACGACCATGGGAAGAAAGAGAGAAAGAGGAAACGAGAAAGCGAGAGGTGCAGACACTCCTAAGAGAACTATTTTCCTATATTTATATAATATTGGTATAATATTCCTAGTACTTTTCAGACTACAGGGATTGGTAGAATGACAGAAAAAAAAGAATCAATGCTGAATAAAATAAATGATAAAAGAGAGAGACTTTAGTGCACGATCTAGTGACGCAGCATATCAACGTCACCTGGACAGGGTCAAGAGACAGAAAATAGCCGCTGACCGGCTCCAGTGTCTCTGGCAGAGACACACGGAGAGATAAATAGTGGAAGGTCTCCCATTATTTACTATAGCCCTTAACATGGACCTTCTGCTCATCACTCACTGTTTGAGCTTGTTTGTATGAGAAACAGCGGCCTTGATGCAGAGAACGCCGTGTGTGTAAATCTAAAGCTTTATTTTATTTTATAGCAGTACAAAATAAAGTTTTATAAATATGTTTTGCATGTACATTGTATGAAAGATTATTGTGGAATTTCTGCCAAACAATGCAACAACAACAAAAAAGTGCCTACCACAGCTCTAATGCAAAAAAGGTTGCATATACCTTTAAGAAACTGGTATTAATGGTACTGCAGTATCAGAAGTTGTGATCACAGTTTGGAATATGTGTTAGTAAGTATTATATTGAATAGTACATTATTAGTCTAGTGGCAGTAATAGTCATCAACTTTGAGGGAGCAGCCCAAAGTAATTGTAGTAGTATTAGCTCCAATAGAACCAGTAGTAGTGATGGTATTTGTAGTAATACATGTCTGTCCATACTTGATGTTAAAGCTCCATTGGGTAATTTTTTTTAGTTGATTCTTAGCAAAAACCTTTTTGTTCGTTTGCAGATATGTGATCATTCATGTGTAATTACTTCCACCAACTGATGCAAGTATTCTCGTAAGCATAGAATCTGCAAATTAGAATACATAGGAGCGACTCACTCCTATGTATTCTGCCATGTTGCGCCTCCATCTTTAAAATACGTTACACGAATGCTAATTTTGCGTTCGGCCACCGTAGGAGTTTAAATGCGCTGGGAATGGGAGGGGCTACAAAGTAATATTCAGTTGGTTGTCATTTACAATTTCACCGCTAGATGGGAGAAATTCTTACACAATGTAGCTTTAAGTACAAGTGTGTGTATTATTGTGTCCAAGCTCATGGGTGAGTGGAAAGACATAACATGCACGTGTATGTGAAAAGGTTTGAGTGTGTGTTCGTATGCATGAGCCCATCTGTTGACAGCAGAGTGTGTGTGTGTGTTTGTTATTGCAGCGATCAGCAGGATCTCCAGCTCTGGAGGATGCCGAGCTGCACAGCAGAGGGGAAAAAGTCTCAGAAAACAAATGGACTCTGTCTGCAATCAAGCTGCCATCTAATAAATGTTTTCAACAAGGAAAGAAAACGGCCCGATGCCCGAGTCAGTCACATAGCACACGTACACCTCCCTCTTTCTCTGCCTCTGGACTCTCTCCCATCCTCCCTACCCTGCGTCTTCAACAATCCAACTTTTCATAGGTTTGTCTGTCAGTTTTCCTTTTAAGGCAACAAATACTATTTTTATGGTTGTTTTTTTTTTTTTAAATCAGAAAAGCCAAAAGCAGTCAAGCCCGAATGAGCCAGTGAACAAGATTTTTACCATTATGTGTAAAACTTATTAAAACCATACCTGATGAGAACACTTGGCAGCACAAGACATTGCTTGTGTATTTAATAAATTACAATTTGTAACTTTTACAAAAATGTGGAAATATTGTGTCCTATTTTCAAAACCCCTCATTGATATTTTGCCTTAATATTCATACAGTAGATTATCTACCGGTATGTTTGAAACGGATGCAGGCCTGTGTTAATGTTTTTTTTAAATTAGTAAAGCCCTCATTTGCTTATTTTCTAAAACACAAAGATTTGATGTAATCCTGCAAATGCATTAAATTAGTGAACGTATAGTAAAACAAACATTTGATGTAACTGTGATCACAGTTAGTAAAGTTAATGTATTGTGTGCAAAAGTAAGATAAAAGGGTTTCACTGTCTGCTATGGCTGACATCAGTTATAACTGATAATAAAAAGGAAGAAAACAATTGCAAAAGAGTTAAAGGAATCCAAATCAGGAAAAAAACTCCAAAGCATTATAAATACAGAGCCATCTTCATAAAAATGAAGATAATGTGATTAATGATCCCGTCTTCTAGGATCAAGCTCGTCCATGAACTTGAAACACAAAGAGACATTAAAGACAACTGGAACACAGATACGACTCCCTAAAGGGAAACGAGACCGAAAGCTGACTCTGTCAGCTCATTCACCAAACACTTTCGCCTCCATGATTCAGTTAAATAATCTACCGCAGCAAGACATTTCAACGAAAATCAATAACACATATTTCAATGTTATTTTCTCAACAGGCAAATTGCACGCACGCACGCACATCTCCCCCCCCCCACTCCCCGGTGATGTTTCCGGTGATTGAGCCTGTGACTCTGGGAGCCGACACATCCCTGACGGCAGCGAGGGGCAGGACAGGAAGTGGCTGCAGACAGGGAAAGATGAAGTAGGAAGTAAAGAGGCGGGACGCTTCCCCGCTGCCAATCTGGGACCAGAGACGTCCTCCCTTCCTGTGTGGCTCTGAGACAGACACGCATTTGTAATTACTTCTGTTGCAGGACAAACGCGGATACATTTTTGGTGCAGTGGACCACTTAGCGTATCCTACCAATTCCCAGCAGTTCTTTAATCGTTACTATTAAATTTGAAAAATTCAAAAGTCAAGTTTTGCCCAGAGAATGTAGACAAAGGGTCGCAACTCTGGATGTGAGAATCTGCATATCAAGCAAATCCAGGTGCTAGTTTCTGTTTGAGAATACTTTTTGCATACACAATATGTGCTTCATGGGCATGCAGTAGAGACAGGAGAGAGAAGAGTGACAGAAAGAGGGACAGGGACAGTACTGTATGTGACAAAAGGATCTGAGCTGGATTCACACCAACATTGTGAGTTCATGGTATGCGTGTTAGCCCGCTGAGGCAGCCGCAGGAAGTTTGGATCTGTGGTTTGTTTTTATCAGAGCAGCGCGGCTGGGAGGAAATCAGCTGCTGGGAAATGACCGAAAACCTTTTAGAGAAGAGGAGGGGTCTGGGGTGATAAAGTTAGTCACACGGACAGCTCTAACTGTGTACCAAACTCTGCACTATAGGGATGAACCGATCCTGAAATTCTGGGCCGATACTGATTTAAAATAACAATTTGTCTGATGGCCGATGTTGAGTTTTTAGTTGTACCTCGTAGAACATGGGAGTTGCTGTTGTACCGCTGCCTTGGTCGGTTAGTTTGGTGTTTGAAGGGGGTTAGGATCCCAAAAAACTAACAAACAAAGTTGCACCATTAAACTCAGTGATCAAGCATCCGTGTCAGTTCTCCTGCCTGCTTCTCCAACCTGGGGCCGTGCAGACCGCCAACTACTCTAGCGACTACACTACGGATAAGTTCCTCACACAACCCCACTTCAGAAAAACTAAACTATCTCTTTAACATTCCCAGATTCCCTTTGCTGTCAACTTCTATTGAATTTAAAAGGTCAAAAGCGCAGCATGTGGACATCAAACATCCAAATAAATGTTCAAATGGAATAGTAATCACAAGCAAGATGGACACTTTCTTTGAAAACAACAACAAAAGGTTATAAAGACAATCCCCATGCCTGTCCAATCAGAGACTTCAATCAAACTCTGACCTCTGTGGCTATTCTTAGCAAGCCCCATATTGCTGAGTCCTGATTCACACACAGATTGGCTCCACTACTATCACACAGTGGGTCAATCCGGATCAGCTAACTGCTAGCAGACAATATAAGTCAACACGCAGGGTTAATGACTTTCGACCCGAAAGCTCGAGTCCTGGTTCGAACTACAAAAGGCACTTCAACTTCTGTTTTCATAAGATATTGGAGTATAATACGTGTGATAGAAACAGGGTCACTGTGGGGGTTATCCGCAGTGTAATATTTTGTCTGGTAATCAGTGAATATTACAGCACTATTGTTAATGTGACTTGCCAACTGTGAGTAATGTTTGTGTTTTTTAGACTACTATTTTTAAACATTCATTCCAGGGCTTGCACATGCCAAAGACTCGCCCTTTCGGGCACTAAGAAAAGAAGGATGAAGTTGATTCCATTAAAAACAAAATATTTAAATCAGAATCAGACCAGCAGACATTTGTTGGATTGATTTCAGTGAGATTTGAGGAAATAGAACAAAATTAAACGGCTGTTTTTGTATGTTTGAAAATAGATAAAGCCTAATTTATTATTTCAATTTTTCTCACAGACATTTCTCAGTTAAGGACACATTTGAAGTGAAAACAAATAAGCATTTATTTTACTTTCACTTGGTGCAACTGCCTAACTGATAGTTTCCCATTTGAGTAACAGTTGTTTTGTCCACATTGGGGGCAATGTATGATACAATGAAACACAAAAATGCTATAAAACAGGACAGTACATTATATGGCTGTAATGAATGTGTGGTTTTGTCTACAGTAGAGCAGAAGGGTGGACACACACACACTAACACACAGGAAAAGGGTACAAAGGTAGTTTTTGTTCCCTGTGTCGCTGGAACTTCAGCTTTGCTTGGTCATCATGGATAAATGCCCCTCTTATCGAGCACAACGGGGACAGACAGGGCCCCACACACACACAACCCCACACACACACACACACACCCCACACACACACACACCACACACACACACACACACACACACACACACACACCTGTGTAAGTTGTGTACTACAAATTCAGTAGAAAATTACTTTCGAAATAAAATCTATATTACCCACTAAATTGGAAAAATAAGCCAATAAGCGTGTGCGAGTGTGTGTGTGTGTGTATGTGTGTGTGTGTGTGTGTGTGTTGTGTCCTTGCATCATCTGTGGCAGCTGCCTGCACTGATAGTTGCTTTGTTTTCAGTGAGTGCTTCTTAATGAGGTCAAAGGCTATTTAGGGCCATTGGATTGCCACACACACACACCACACACACACACACAACACAAAAACACACACACACACACACACACACAAAAACACACACACAAAAACACACACACATACAAACGCTCACGCACTCATAGCTATTCATTACATTTGAGCAAGACAAGGTCCAAAAAGCTGTTGCTGGAGAAAGAGGCTCTTGTGTGTGCAAGAAAAATAGATGGGTCTACTGATTTCTATTTGGAGAGAGGGTGGGTCAATTAGATTTAGCCGTTAGCATAATGAGAAGAATTTGTGGCCACACATGTGCTTTCCTTTACAAACATACATTACTGGGATGTTTTTTCTTCCTTATGATGTGTCTCAGTAGGTTCACTTGTTTACATCCACACTATGACCTA
>NC_045751.1:9517827-9577827 GCF_008692095.1 Etheostoma spectabile | reverse complement strand
AAACAATAAAAAACTGGACACTTACACCAAATATTGTTGGAGGGATCTGCCGGTGTGCAGAAAAGTAAACAGGTTTAACTGATTTTCCTGATAATAAATAAACAAAACAGGCTAAAGTTTTTTTTGTGATGTTTGTTTGATTGGATTGTTTGTGGGAGTACCATCTCCGTGATGCAGGTCAACGTCCACATAGAGGACCCTCTCGTACTTCTCCCTCAGTTTGAGGATTCCCAACACAGCATCGTTCACATAACAGAAACCTGACGCCTCATCCCTGGGAGACAGAAAGTGAGAATCAAAACTGTAGGGTTTGACAGTCGGAGCTTAGCATGGAGCGCCCCGTCAGCCCCATCAGTAGAACTGATGAGGACAGCTGGACATGCCTAAACTTGATTGAACTTCATCATCCACCTATCTTCTGTCTGAATAGCGGGACTTACTTCTTGGCATGGTGCCACCCTCCGGCCCAGTTGATGGCCACTTCACACTTTTTGTCCAGCAGACACTGGGCTGCTGTCAGTGTAGCGCCCCCTACTGCTGCTGCATAGTCATATATCCCCTCCACCACTGGACAGTCATAACCTGGAGAGAGAGAGATGCGTGTAGAAAAGCATAATCAAATATCAAAAATAATTACCAGAGCCCACATTTTTGCTGCATTTTTAAGCCTTTATTGTTGATAGGACAGCTTAGACTTGAAAGGGGAGAGAGAGTGTTTCCTAAAAAAAATGCACTTGAATATAAATAAAGAGGAATGTAAATCTTTTTGCCTTAACTTTTTTTTTTTTGGCACAGGCAGCACTTCTCAAGGCTAAATCGTGCCGTCATAAAAAAGGGTAAAGAAAACTGATGGGCTGTAAATGAAAATGATCAGAAAAAAAAGGGAACAAGGAAGACAGAAATGAGGGCGGTACATGGATGTGATCGCTGGAAAAGGGATTTGAAACAAAACAAAGAAACAATGAAGTGTGAAGTAAAATAAATGAAAGAGATAGTGGAGAGTGATGGCAAAGAGAGAAATGTCTCAATCCAGGAAAAGGTGGAGCAGTTCGCCTTTGTAACAAGACGGAAGGATGAACCCGAGAGGTGTGCAGAACACAAAAGGAGGAAGTAACAAGAGGGATGAGTCGAGGGCATAAATAAGCGCGATAATGGCCGAGGCCGAATGAAAGAAGGGAGGGAGACAGATAGGGAATGAGTCAAGGGAACAAAAACAAGCTGGGTGAAATTGAAGATTGGTCTAAAGTTAGAAATGTAAACTTTGGAGAAGGGTGGACTTTGGGGCAGCTCATCCAAGAACAACAGACCATGGTGGGATTTCTTTGACCGTGTCCCACCCAGTTGAGGCGGGACATTTTTATGTATTCCTATCTCAACCAAAATATACAAACGCCTGTACAGTTAGTGCAATTCAAAACCTTGACAGTGTACTGTGTACGCAGACATAAGCTTTTTGGATCTTGTGTTTTAGTGCCCTCTGCTGCCGACAAACAACTACTGCAGTGCTTGTTTAATAATAATAATACATTTTATTTATAATGCCCTTTACATTTCAAAAGGAAATCTCAAAGTGCTACATTTGTAGGGAGTTAAAACCATTTTCCAGAATATAATAAAATCAACATGCAATAATAAAACACCATAAAACTAAAATTAAAACAATGACTGTTTCCACATTAATCCCACTATTTTTTTATTATGCTTTAATAAACACCGGTGGCTACACAAACACATTGGTATAAAATCTGTCTGTAGTGAATAAGAAGGATCATCCAGTGCTATTTTGAGACAATAAAAGTGTCGATAGATGTTCTCTTGTAACCTGAATTCTGCTGCAATTCAAAGTAAATTGTTAAAGGTGTCCGATATAGGGTTTTAAATGGACACTCCACTGAATCTAAGTCATTTCCCCGGCTCACCGTTGCATACAGGATTTAGGTTAAAATTCTTACACTTTAGTACTTAAGTCAGGCTCCTGCATATGTGGCAACTTCGCCCATAAATTCCTCAAACCCCACCTAAGTCCTTAGCATCTGAAGAATGGAAGGCTCTGCTTCTACACTTACGGTCTGCTGTTTTTGTGGATTCTTTTCAAAATCGAATAAAAGACACACCTGTTCAGACGGGCGTTAAGTTGACCGATCTGCATTGTCAATATTATTGTGTAATAATGACTGTGTATCGCGTCCTCACTCTGCAATTTGTTTCTTGTGTTTGCCCCTGTAAAGCACTTTGTGACTTATGTCTGTGAAAAGCTCTTTATAAATACATTTTACTTCCTTACGTACTGGATTCCTACATGAAGCAGCATAGCAGATGGGTAGAATTAACAGCTTCCAATAACTAAGGTGAATAGATTATTCTGGCTGGTCAAAGTTAGTATTGGCTCTTCTCACCCAGGCCGTAGTCGACTGACTGGGGGTCATCGTTGTCTCCATCCTGGCTGATCTTGTGAAGATGCTCCAGGTAAGAGTCTGTGTGGAACTTGGCCATGTCCTCTATGGTTGCCACTTGAGGTTTAACGGTGCTGCAATAAAAATGGGGGGGGGGGGGACAAAAACAATAATAATGGTACATGCAACTTGGACAATAAGCATTGGCAGAGCAACTCATGCTGCTGAGAAATAAAATACTGTATGTACATAAAAGTACAGTAACCTGCAGACATCTGCAAGCTCTTTGTAGGAGACTACGACCTGGTGAGACATCACTTTCAGATCAGAAATGACCATGTGTGCAGCTTAAAGCTGCAGAAATATTGGCACCACAGTGCAGTAAAATAAAATGGCAACTGCACAGAAACTGCTGGATCAACAAAAATAAAATGCTGCATTGATATAGTGGATTGGAAATTGCGTGGATTGGGATATGGAGGGGAAAATACAACAATCACCCTCCTCAAGTTTAAAGAAAAGTGGTACAAGCTGTGAACTCAATGTCCATTTTTTCAATGTGCAAAGGAAACTTTGATGTAATAATCTAGTAAAATGGAGATCATCAACAAAAGGTAGAGGACAAAACGTGTCAGTGATCATACTGTGTGTGTTAGTAATGGCCTGGAGGGGTGTTGCATGTCTATGTTGTTGTATGGGACGAGGTTAGGGCAGTATGTTGTATTACTGTATGTTTATGCTAACCTTGTTCAGCTTTGTTGTCCTTGTTTTTAACCGTATGTGCATTTCTGTGTAAGTGCTTTGACAGCAATAAACAGCCGAAGTCAAAATGTGTTAACTTGGCCATTAAAACAGATTCTGATCTCTGTTAAGGTTAGAAAACTGACATTAGCTTCCACTCACCTCATGTGTTTAAGGAGTCCATAGGCTTCTATCAGTGAGTGGACCATACTCGCCTGGAAATGAACACGAAATTAAAAACACACACTGGAAAATGATAACAACAAAGCATGCGAGCTAGTGAGTTAATAGCCTGGTAGTAAACTAACGTTAGCCCTTCCAACTCACTCGGTTTGGCACTTTGGATAAACTGTCGCAAGTCTCGATGTATTCCGGGCTGTAAACATACGCGACCTTCCGTTTACCGCAGCTGTCATCATCACTGTCTCCTCTGCAACTCATTTAAGTGGTTTAAAATAAAAAGTAGTCGACGAAGACTGGAGCTAAAAGAAATTCACTGTGAAAAGATGCGAGCGGCGTCGTCTTCTCAGGTGTGGTGTTACACCGTCAACCTTCCCCCCCGGTAAAGTCGGTTCACCGCTCCGTTAGACGTTAGACGACGAGGAGAATATTTGAGACGTATACACGTATTTTGGGCGATTTTATCTCGTTTGAAAGACGGACATTTTGGTAACGGGTAATGGGACGGACAGGCTGAGCTTCTTCCTAACGGTTACAGGCTGTGAATCCAACGTTCCGCGCGCGGACGTATTTGTCCAGTGGATCGTACGCGGATGTAGAAGCATTCTGGGATTTCATTGTAGTTTTTTTCGCCTTTCTAGCTAACAACCTAAAGTTTCAAAACCGTTTGAAGCCAGATGAATAGCATAGGAAAAATATATCAAATATAGGTTTAATAAAATAATAATTGTTTTTTGTCAACGTTTAAGTTAAGACACGACTTAGGCCTATAAAATAAGACGATAAAGAACTATTTTTGACATGTTTTGACTATTTTCTCCACTTTTTGTCATAGATGACAAATAAGACATCAAATACAGTCTACTCCTCAAACTCAAAACCATTTTCTGCAATTCTCCATACAGTGAGGGTATACGCTACTGTCAAGTTATTTACAAGTACCCTTGATAGCTTTTCCGGTTAAAAAAATAAAAATATGTGTTAACAATTATGAGCACTGATACAGTGAAAGTATAGTCAAATGGATATCAATAAACATGCAAAGAAGTATGTGTGTTTTTCTTAACGTAACTTAATTTGAATGTTTCTGAGTGATTTCAAGCGAAGTTGCATAGTTGTTGTGGGAGATGTGCTGGGAAGATAAAATCAGTTGCATGACCCAGGTGGTCTAAAAGCTCATTTTAGGACAATAGACTTTAAAATATCTATCTGTTCTATTATTAGGACACTATATTTTCTTCTTTCTTTCAGTTCCACCCGTCGAAAAAAGGCCGTCTGATGGCAAGGTAAATCGGTGAAAATTTTCTAAATATACACTTAAAGGCCGAGTATGACCAGCTGCAGTGTGTGCGGATAAACTGCTTCCTCTTTGTATTTTGAGGTGATTTTTCTTTGTAATGTTAGACTATTTGTTGTGCAAATAGATTTGAATTATAACTGTTGTATATGGTTATCATATCACGGCCATGAAACAATCAGATTGCTTGATTTGAGCTACTTTTATAATATTTTATGATATACTGTACATTTTATTTTAGGACACTGTTTGTTGACATAACAATATCCGCCTTTCACCACAATGTGTAACTTTAAATTGTTAACAACTGCACTTCATAAGTTAGATTGTTAGATTTTTTTTTTTTTAAATTTTACAGCCTCCATGTCCCCAGAAAGAAAAAAACAGTAAAGTAGCACAGCGCTTTCTGACACGCTTTTATTTTGAAAGCCACATTTCTTATTGTTCCTGCTTCCTGTGACCAGCCGCAGCTTCAGGTTTCAACACTTTACTTGCTGGAACTTCGTCGCTGGCTGCCGCCGTCGAACTGTGTTTTTGGTTTTTAAGGCAGCAAGGCAGCCAGCCAGCCAGGCAACCAGGCAGCAGCTGCTCTACTCGCGTAGGAAGCTGCCCTCCTCTCTGCTGAAGTGGACGACCGAGAAGCGCCGAAGAAATGACGTTAATGTCGAGGATTTAGCGAGTGTGTGTGTGTGTGTGTGTGTTGAACACTTGAAGCCACCTGAAACTGAGCACAACTGTTGACTTGTCACAATGAGAAGCAGGAGCAACTCGGGCGTTAAACTGGACAACTATGCCCGGATGGTGCAACAAACTATCCTGCAGCACCAAGTGAGTATTTGATAATCACATTCAAAGTTAATCAACGTGTACGGTAAAGTAACGTTAGTTGCTTCATACCTGCAGGCAGGTTATGGTAGCTTGTTCAGAGAGCACAAAAAACACCAATATTTAAATGCATGTATAGTAGTTAATAATAGACAAGGCATCAGCACTCTATCACACACACACACACGCGCGCACACACGCACACGCACACACACACACACATATATTAACGTTACACACTCAGTAGGCCTACTTGTGAGTGTGTGTCTCAATTCAGTGGATCTTAATGAAGCTTTATAAGAGATGATTTGCACATGTTCACTTCTAAAGACCCTTATTAACATACATCCTGCGCTCTTAAGTATAGATATCATACCCATACGGGATTATGGCACCAAACCACTGGCATTAATCTGCAGCTACAACAGCCTCCACTCTTCTGGGAAGACTTGCCACAATATTTAGAAAAACCTATTTTGTTATTGACCTGGCTTTGTGCACATGGGCATTGTGATGTTTAAACAGGAAAGGGCCTTCCCCAAACCAGCACAAAGTTGGAAGATGTCTAAAATATCGTTGTATGCTTTAGCTCAACATTTCCCTTCATCTGAACTAAGATACCCAGTCCAAAACATGACAAACTCCATCCATGCAGGCCTACTAAACGTCCACTTACTTTTGGCCCCATAGGAAAACTACATGCCTGACCCCAACCCTTATCCTAAACTTAATCTAAACATACATGTAAACCCTCAAGGTCTTTTTAAAGATCATAAGGTCTAGAACTCAAATTGGTCCTCACAAAGATAGAAGTACAAGAACACATACCACTCACGTATTTTCCGTGTCTTCCTGTAGTACAGCAGGTTACAAAAAAAGTATAATAATAATGTATACTTTATTAATCCTGCAAGGGGAAATTACAATGTTTTCACTCTGTTGTTATTACACACGTTACACACAGGCCTGAACTACACACAGATGTTCAGGACCTACACATGCACTAATGGAGAGATGGCAGAGTGAGGGGGGGGGGGGGGCTGCCCATGGAAAGGCGCCTCGAGCAGTTGGGGCTTTGGTGCCTTGCTAAAGAGCACCTTGGCAGTACCCAGGAGGTGAACTGGTACCTCTCCAGCTACCAGTCCACCACCACACTTGGTCCGTATTGGGACTTGAACTAGCGGCTCGGCAAGGGGGCAGGACTCAGACTCTCTGTAAAGGGTATTTCTGATGTGTCACACATCAGAAATACACGTCTGATGTGTGTTTTTGAACTGCAGGAGGAGACCAAAACAAATACACAATAACATCATCCAGAATACTGAAAACAGAAATCAAACCAATTGAACCATCATTGAAAAAGACAAACCGTGTCACCTTTTTTCCAAAATGGCTACCAGTCAGCATACAGCTCACTGCACCAACGATCAAATGTGCTCTCTGAGAGACGAGGCTAGCTGCAGCCGATGATAAAGAGTAAGGAAACGTGTTGACAGTAAATCTATCTGTTGTTTTTCTTGGGGTAATATACGTCTTAGCCAGATATCTGCCGTGTGTAGTCTTTCAGCGGTCCATTCCATTAGTAAAGTAACCCAACACATGCTACTCTTAACACATAAATCACCCTAGTTACACTCACTTTTACACAAAGAAGAATGTCCATCATGTTGACTTCCTTGCTGGTGTATATGTGCAACTTACCCAGAAGCCACATTCCTCTCTGTTAATGATGAAACTCAACTTGATGATGAAAGACTGCCACTACTTGACTAAAAAGAGGAATAAAAAAACATCTTTTGGAAATTGTTCTTTATGCCTTAATTAAAAAAATAGGAAACACATCAACCTTGTATGCATGTTGTATGTACCGTATATAAATAAATGTTCTTCCTTAAAACACAGGGTGCATTTAGTATACCCCGATGTGAAATTCCCATAGAGCCAGGCAGATTTTTATTTTTATAGGCCAGTTATTTCATGGATCCAGGAATTAAAATACCCCCCCCCCCCCCCCCACATCATCATCCCACACCCTTCACCATACCTAGAGATTGGCATGGTGTTATTTCAGTTAGAATAATAGCTGGTTTGATTTGCATTGAGCAATGATTTTATGGAAAGTTCCCCATGCAAGGAGCAGATGTGTCTTAATAGATTTATTTTATTTAATGTTCCAATGTAACAAAAAGTTGAATTTTCTGCTACAACAGGACAATCACAGTTTGTAGTAAATGAAGTCCTCTGGTGGTGGGAACAGTTTGGATATGAGTTATGTAAAAACTGAAACTATTAGTTGACGTAGAGCAGCCATATTAATATTTGTTTGACTTTTAGGTGGCAGTAACAATTTCAATCTGTGCAACATACAACCCCTATTTTGATTTAGACCCTCAATATGAACATTTCACATATGCCACCTTATCTTGTGTGTGTGTGTGTGTGTGTGTGTGTGTGTGTGTGTGTGTGTGTGTGTGTGTGTGTGTGTATACCTGCTTTTTTCTTAGTCTTGTGAAGTAGTTTTTTCTCATATTATAGATTTAATTTATAGAATCAATTGTAGGAATTAATTGACAGATTAACCAATGGCAACTCTTAGTTACTTGCAGTCCGAGTTCATGGATTACTAAATGAAGACATAAAAGGGGACAATGCAAACAGGCACTTGTCCCCCAAAGTAATACTTCAACAGTTAAACTAAATTGTTTGAATACCAAATATAATCCCATTTTGACTTCACATTTTATGAATTATAACCAGTTTTCTTTTTCAAAATAAACAAATCAATTCCCCGGCTGTTATACTAAAATAAAAATATATTCTAGCTGTATATTCTGTTGAGCTGCACAAGTCAATGTGGAGCCCCTGAAGCAGTTGACCTCGACATCACAGTGTCGGACGCGTCTTACTTGTTTGCGTTACCATCCGACCTGTGACCTTTAACCCCTGTGTGTGTGTGTGTGTGTGTGGTGTGTGTGTGTGTGTGTGTGTGTGTGTGTGTGTGTGTGTGTGTGTGTGTGTGTGTGTGTGTGTGTGTGTGTGTGTGTGTGTGTGTGTGTGTGTGTGTGTGTGTGTGTGTGTGTGTGTGTGTGTGTGTGTGTGTGTGTGTGTGTGTGTGTGTGTGTGTCTGACAGGATCCAGTGACGGGTCTTCTGCCGGGCAGCCCTGAACAGTCTCACTCCTGGGTCAGAGACAATGTTTATTGCGTCCTGTCTGTGTGGGCGCTCAGTCTGGCCTACAGGAAGAACGCTGACCGGGACGAAGACAAGGCCAAGGCCTACGAACTGGAGCAGGTAGGTGTGTCTGTACATCTGGTTAAAAATCAACTATCAAGATATTTTTGACCAAATGCATCAATGTCGATATTGCAGCGATAATGCAACGTTGACTTGAATTCACCATACCTAGATATAGGCATGGTGTACTTTCCATAAAATCATCTCGCAAATCAAACCAGCTATTAGGCTGATTGAAATAAAATCATGCCAATCTCTACGTATGGTGAGGGGTATGTGATGATGTGGGGGGGGGGGGGGGGGGGGGGGCTATTTTAATTCCAAAGGCCAAGGGAACTTTATCAGGATACATAGTATCCTGATCCATGAAATAACTGGCCTTTAATAACAAAAATGGGCCTGCCTCTATGGGGATTTAACATAGGGTTGTGTATACTTATGTCCCCTGTATTTTAAGGAAGAACATTTATGTATTTACAATACATCATTCATTCCTAAATGAAAATTGGTTTACCTAAAGGTTGGATTTTTTCTATTTTTTTGAATTAAGGCATTAAGATAAATTTCCAAATGAGTATTTTTTTATTCCTCTTTTTAGTCAACTTTAGCATGGGTTCATAAACCTATGAACAGCATTGTATATAATAATAGATTGATACTTGGCGTCTGTGTATTGCCACGGAAAGTATCGTGACACAACGCTGTATTGAGTTTTCCCTCCACTCCTACACTTTACTGTAATGCAGCTTTAAAAACCAAGTAAAGAACACTTGTGACATATTTATATTACAATATCCCAAAATCAAGACGATATCTAGCCTCATACATCGATGTTGACGTAATACCAATATATTGCCCAGCCCTATGTGTCTGTGTTTGGGCTTATGAAAAAGAAGATGGTGGGACTTACAGTCCCATTGCAGTGTTTCTCTCTCTGCGGATTCGGGTCCCTTGTTTCTCTGCCTGAACCCCAGGAACAATGTCTTTAAATGCTGAACTCCAGCCATTTCTCTCTCTTTCTCCAGAGTGTGGTGAAGCTAATGAGAGGCATCCTTCAGTGCATAATGAGGCAGGTTTGTATTTCAAAGTATTTTTTGACACCCTTTCCCATTTTGCTCTATTCTTGAGCTATAAAAAATGTTTGTGACACGCACCTTGTCCTCGGTGTCTTTCTCTCACACACATACAAAGACACAGAGGACGGGATGAGCAGTCAACACAGGAGTTGGACAGTGTCCCAGCTACAGCAGTCAATAAAAGTAGAGGTTAAACTGCAGCCAAAGCACCTCTTTTAGGCCTAATCTATTTCTTTATTCCTACTTCTTCTCATAATAGAGAAGTGTTCTGCTACCAGATTTGGAAAGGTTTTAGTTAAATGTAATTTGTTTCTTCTCAGTCTGTATTCATTGCATTCATTACAACCTATGCGTTGCATTAGTCTGATAAGGTAACAGTTAGTAATTCCTCATCATATAGTCATCATACAATCATTAATGCAAGGATATATAAAATAGTCTGGTTTGGTACAGTATATAGCACCTTTTCATTTTTTTCAGATCCAACTACGAAACTGTAGATAAAATAAGCATATGTAATGAGAATAAAATTCCTGAAAATTCCAGGTTCTACATCACGTTGATGCATATTTTGCCTGCAAGACGTACTTTCTAATCCAGTCTGAGACATTAAAGGATGTTTATCACAATACAAACAATAATCTCATGGTAAATGTTGTGTTATTGCCCAATCACTCGCATTATAATTTACTGCTCTGATGCTTAAAATATCAGTTTATGTTTATTCAGCTTTATTTGCCTCCTCGTGATTTCTTTTGTTGGATACGTTATTTCTTTCTTGTAGCTGGATAAGGTGGAGAAGTTTAAGTACAGCAGAAGTACCTCCGACTCACTCCATGCCAAGTACAACACCAAGACCTGTGCTCCGGTTGTCGGGGACGACGAGTGGGGTCACCTGCAGGTCGACGCCACCTCACTCTTCCTGCTCTTCCTCGCTCAGATGACCGCATCCGGTAAATGTGCAACAGAGAGACATTTTCATGTTAAATGTCGATGAATCTTCGCAGGAAGACTACAGTATATTCTGCATTTCCCTGTTGTACCTGATACACGTTTTGTTGTGTTTCAGCATGTGCTAGTTTTGACAGCTATTTTTAGATTTGAAAAGATAAGTGTGTTTTAATTTGCTTTTTAATCTTCATCCTGTCGTTTCGTATCAATTCTTCATCAAGAAAACCCACGAAAACAGTTGACACGTTAGTCTCGTAGTAGTCGTCATCAATACCACAGTTAACAACATCTTGACAGATGTTTGAGGTTTTAACTTTAACCGCTGAATATCTTAAGTTGTGTGGTACTGACTTTGTGTGTGCGTGTGTGTACTAGGTCTCCATATTGTCTACACCCAGGATGAAGTGGACGTAGTTCAGAATCTCATGTTCTACATTGAGGCGGCTTACAAAGTGGCTGTAAGTGTTCATTCACTGTCAAAACAAACAACACAGACAAGGACAAATCCTCTCCAGACTGTACACCTTCATTCCTGGATCCAGTTTAATAATTGCCGTATCATTTTCTGGATCCATTAATGTCACATTCAGGCTGTCTTCTTCTTCTTTTCTGCTTCCTCACAGGATTATGGGATGTGGGAACGAGGAGACAAAACCAACCAGGGCATCACTGAGATAAACGCTAGCTCTATAGGCATGGCCAAGGTTGTTAACACACACCCACACCGTACACACACACACACACACACCGTACACACACACACACACACACCCCGTACTCACACACACACACACCGTACTCACACACACACACACACCCCGTACTCACACACACACACACACACACACCGTATTCACACCATACACACACATACCATTGTACTCACACAACACACACACACATACCGTACTCACACCATACACACTAGAGTGCGGATCGGGCCGGATTTTTCTGTCCGAGCCCGGCCCGCGTCCGACAGAGCAGTAACCGAACCCGACCCGAGCCCGACAGGCATTAAGATATTTATGTCCGAGCCCGACCCTAGCCCGACACAGTTAAAATCGCATTTGTTTCTCATACTAATGACACATGTACGTTTGTTTGTGTGGAAAGCCGCTTTCATTAAGCAATTGTAGGAAGGCATTCGGAAATGTCAACAGATGAGCGCATCAATGCACACGGGGCAACAAGCGCCATTACCTACATAATAAGCTGTTTTAAATTCAAAATGTTCAATGCCTTATCACGCTGATGTGACCGAGCCCGACCCGAACTCAAGCATCCTTTCTAAAAATCTGTTCAAACCCGGCCGGGCCCGTCGGGCTCGGGTCGGGTATCCATCCTCTAATACACACACATACACACATCACACATTCTGAATAATTACTGGGAAATTGTTCAGATTTAGGGTAAATGAATGAGTGTCAAAAGAGATATTCAATATGGGTATAAAAGTAACATAATAAAAAATAAAAAGTTAAATAGAAGTAAATTAAAATAGGTTAAAAAGTAAGATTGGTTTAGAAGACTATTTTGCTTAAACAATGGATTGTGCAAATGTTATTTTAGTGTCAACATAAAGTACAGTATAAATATAATTACCAGCAGTGAATAAAGAACAGATATTGCTCATGTAACTGAGTAATATTGTACACAATTGTCCAAGAATATTGAGATTGAGATTTGATGTGATAGAAACGTGAAGAAACACAGTGTTTCACTGGACTGTGATGTTAGAGTGAGGAGAGCAGCGGGAAGAGGTACAGTAGATGGAGGAGAAAACAGCCGGAGCGCTGAGTGAGGACAGAGTTTCCCTCCACAGAGACGGAACAGGTGCTCCAATAAAAAAAAATCTCTGGCTCGTAGGGAAAGGTGTCTAGTCACTGCAGCGGCCTTTAAGCTGACCTTTAGACGGCCCAGACTCTGGAGGGACTTTGTTTTGTTTTGGTTCTGAAAGTAGCAACCGCAGTAGCACCGATACATCCTGATGTCAGTGTAGATCAATATAATGCTGCTGTCGGATAAAATCCTTCAGTTGAAATCTCTCTCAAAGAACGAGTCATTTTTAGCTTAACAGGAACATGTTTGTTTAATGTTAATGGATATTTAAAAGTTTCATTGCATAAAAAAAAGTCCATACAAATCCTGATCCTTGTGAGGAAGTTTTCACACAACAGGAATCTCTCTCTCTCTCTCTCTCTCTCTCTCTCTCTCTCTCTCTCCTCTCTCTCCTCTCCTTCTCCTCTCTCGTCTCTCTCTCCTCTCCTCTCTCTCTCCTCTCTCTCCTCTCTCTCTCTCTCCTCTCTCCTCTCTCTCTCTCTCTCTCTCTCTCTCTCTCTCTCTCTCTCTCTCTCTCTCTCTCTCTGTGTGTGCGCGCGCACGACCCGGCCTCCGTCCTTGGCCCGCAGTGTACAGGAGGTATCAGGTTCTCTGTGGTCCTCCAGGAATGGCCTCCCACTCCGAAATAACACAGTACTCATAGTGCCCAGGACACACACAGGGAATCAGATTCAGAATGCTTTATTTATCCCCTCAGGGAAAATGTTCAGTTCAGTCAGATTCATGGTAAAAGTAGGAGAAAGAAAAGACATAGATAATGAGTGTATACGCTGACACACACGCACACGCACACACAGTTTAATTTAAGACTTTAGAAAGAGGCAGGTGATCCCTGCTCCAGTTATTACGTGTTGTTATTGGTAGGGCCGGCAGTACGTCAGTCCCCGTATGGTATGGGAGTACAGAGTGTGGACTGGGAGCTAAAGAGGTACCAGTTCCCTTCCTGTGCACTGCCAAGGTGCCCTTGAGCAAGCAATGGGCCCTCGCTCTGACATACAGTATGTAATGTGTAAGCAAACAACAGATTGAAAAAGGTAATTTCCCTTTGAGGGAGCTTGAATCTTTTTTATTTATTTATTTTATAATTAATTGTATAATGAAATCTGGATTTATTTATAGAAATAATATCCCAGGAGCAATATTTTATATATTCAATACCAAACAGTGGATTTCTGTAAAAAATCTGGGAACAAGATCAACTTTATTAACGCTTAACTGCATGAATCTTTCACTTTAGCAAAAAGTACAATATTTGCTTCTAAGATGCAGGGGTACAAAGTACCATAAAATGGAAATATTTAAATAAAGTTAAGTACAATAAATGTACTATAATGATGTCTTGTTTTTAATGAGGGTAAAAAGACGTACTGATGAACGTATGCATGTGTTGTAATTTTTGTTGTTGCTTTTTGTATGTACGTTGGCGTATTGCTAATTGTATTTTAATTTTTTATTTTATTTTTCTTCCACTCCTCTGTTGTTACGTAATGATTGTGTTACATGTTGGGACCCCCCACCGAAATCGAGATGATACATCTCAAGGGGTTTATCCTGATAAACAAATGTGAATATGACTGCTGTGCGTCCTCCAGGCAGCTCTGGAGGCTTTGGACGAACTCAACCTGTTCGGAGCAAAAGGAGGACCTGGATCTGTCGTCCACGCGTTGGCTGACGACATACAGCACTGCCAGGTACACACACACACACACACACACACACACACACACACACACACACACTCACACACTCACGCACAGATGAAAAATATTATTACAGAGTTTCTGTGGGGTCTTAAACAGTCTTTAAAAAAAGTAAGTATTTGTATGCATAAAATGTCTTACATTCGCTATTGCTATATATATAAATATATTTTAAATTATTTTAAATGGGTCTTTTTCTTTCCTTTTTTAATTCTGTGGTTTCTGTTGCTCTTCCAAATATAATTCACTGCATTACGACTATAAATGAGACCAAAGTACCTCTTGAATTGCAGCCAATTTAGACACCAGTCCTATAATGCTAATGAGGAAATCAAAGGAATTGTTTCAGACAATGTTTACGGACTCTGTTTAGGGACTCTGACATCTGACTTTGTTTTTGATGTCATCATATATGTCTTTAATTACATTCATAATGACTTTCCTTCCACCGTCCTCAGTCCATCCTGACCTCGATGTTACCCAGAGCGTCCATCTCTAAAGAGGTGGACGCCGGAGTCCTGGCGATCATCTCGTACCCCGCCTTCGCTGTGGATGACATCAGCATCGTCAACATGACCAAGGAGGAGATCATCTCTAAACTGCAGGTGCAGAGAAGTGCAGTGAGATAGCAAAAAGAGGTGCTGCCCACACTAACACACTGTGTGATTGCTGACTTCCTCTCTTGGTCTGTTCAGGGTCGATACGGCTGCTGCAGGTTTCTCAGAGACGGACACAAAACACCTAAAGAGGTAAACCGTTTGTTGTGGTTTATGCTAATCTATTTAACTCACTTTGTTCAGATAAGCATTGGAGGAATATGTCATTCCATGGCCTCTGTTTCTTACCTCAGCAGAACAATATCTGTTTCTTTTCTCTGCTGTCCATTTATTAATAAATTGTTTTGAACATAAAGATGAGAGGAACTTGATTCAGTTAGGGAGAAGTAAGGTGTACAGTGGTTACATAAAGCAATGGGTGGTAGGAACCGGGAGGACTTAAAGGTCCCATGACATGGTCCTCATTTGATGCTTTTATATAGACCTTAGTGGTCCCCTAATACTGTATCTGAAGTCTCTTTTATATAGTCCTTAGTGGTCCCCTAATACTGTATCTGAAGTCTCATTTATATAGACCTTAGTGGTCCCCTAATACTGGATCTGAAGTCTCTTTTATATAGACCTTAGTGGTCCCCTAATACTGGATCTGAAGTCTCTTTCCAATAGACCTTAGTGGTCCCCTAATACTGTATTTAAGGTGGAGGCTGGGTGTGTCGCCTTGACCAACTGACACTTTGCTCATTTGAAAGCCAAGATGTCTCTTTGTCATAGGGGAACAAAATTCTCTTGATGTGCAAAGCAGAGAAAGGGGAGGTAACCTTGCTCCGTGTGACCTCATAAGGAGCAAGATTCCAGATGGGTCCATCTGAGCTTTTATTTTCTCAAAGGCAGGGCAGGATACCCAGGGCTCGGTTTACACCCATCGCCATTTCTAGCCTCCGCGGGACCATAGCCAGGCTGGGGAAACTCATATTAATGTTAAAAAACCTCCAAAGTGAATTTTTTATGCCATGGGACCTTTTTAAAAGAAACATAAAAATGGAAAATGTCAATAATAATCACACCATTGACCGAAAAAAAAAAAAAAAAGGAGAAATTTTCAACATTGAAGTAATTTTTCAGGGTCCTTTGACAAATAGACATTACTAATTGTTTTAATATCTTAAGGAAGTCTAGCCTAGCCTTATCTAGTCTAGCTTTGCATATTTGACCCATTTAGTCCAAAATTTACATGGCCTCTCTGTTTTGTGTTATCATCATTAAATGGCAAAATGTCTTGTTTTGACTATTTATGGCGTATTCAAGGAAATTTGTGACTCTTGTTTAAAGGTTTAAACTCCCTTCTTCTTTCAGTCCCTTTCCTCTTTATTTTCTTCTGAACCTCAGCAGCTCTCAGTAGACACAGCCACATTAAGCAGAAGGCTAAATGAATTGAAACCCGTCTGGTCCCAGAGGCCAGCGTGGGGCTGCTCTGGCTGTCGGAGCGTTGCTTAGCTCTTACATAACGGGAACTTGGAGGAGGCCGTTGGGTTTAACGGACTGTAGCAAAAGTTCTTCACGTTTTCTCTCTTTGGATAGAAAATAAGTTGTCAGAGTAGCTAAAAATAAATTCTTAAACTTCTCTCTGCGCTTTTAGTCATGCTGTTTGGCTTTGTTTTTTTATTTTATTGAACATTATAATAAAATATCTTAGACTACAATAAAGTCTTGGACTTACTTCCATTGTTGTCCCTGGTGGTTTCACTGTCCATCATCTTTTTGTCAAGACAGAGTAGACATTAAATGTCTGACATTTTGGCTTATTAGAAAAATAGAAACAAACACAATTTGAAGAGTGTATCATATGAACCAACTGCTCTATTAGGAAGCAGACCCCCCCACCTCTCCCCCCACAAAAAAATGTTTACACACAAGTTGCAACACTAACCCATTTACCATCTACTGCTGTGGTGTCTCATTGCCCTGTAGAGCTGCTGAGGGACCAATCTGTGCATGCTAAAGGTTGGTTATACAGAGCCGCTTCCAGTTATCAGTGTGTGGGACAGCCAAGTGGTAAAGTTGAATATGTGTGCTCTGCAGAAGATTTCCTGGAGTTCTGAGAGTTACAGAAATGCAGATTTCTGGCGCAAAGAAAATAAATTGTTCTTTAAAGGATCCAAACTCAAGCAACGCTAGTATAAAGAATAACTTTTTATCCGCCTCACTCAGTCCTGCTCAGCTTGTATGATTTATTATTTGTGTAACAGGGTGGGCCTTCTCATAGAGAACTCTATAACATGCCCCTTCAGGGATCAATAGAATATTACATGCACATTATTATATTCTGCCCTAACACACACATTGTTGTATATTGATCCCCAGGATCCAAACCGTCTGTATTACGAGTCTGCAGAACTGAAGCTGTTTGAAAACATTGAGTGCGAGTGGCCGCTGTTCTGGACCTACCTCATCCTGGATGGCATCTTTATCAACAGCCCTGAGCAGGTAATTTACATCAGTGTTTGTTTCCAAGCATCATACTTTTGACAGTATGTACACACACATCTGTGGATGTTGTCGGTGTACATGTTTGATATGAACTCATCCAGGTGCAGGAGTACCAGGAGGCTCTGGAGGGCATCCTGATCAAACAGAAAGACGGGATACGACTGCTGCCAGAGCTCTACAGTGTCCCCCCAGATAAGGTAATGCCTTTTAGGGAAGGTGGAGACTTCTGTATTGTCAGTAAAAAGCAGGAACCCTCGCTTGAATGCATGGCTTGGAGGTAGGGATGTAGAAATTCAATATTTTAAAGCGTGATTTATGCCTCTGCGTTAAATCACCCTACACCCTACGCCGTAGCCTGACGGCGCTCGGCTGTGGCTTGGTAGCGTTGCATTTCCTCTGACTCATTTCCTGGTTCTCCTTCTCCATAAACAACACGACATCAAGTAGAGGGTTAACTTTGCTGCTACAGATTTCCCACCGTGGTCAGAAAGCACAGGGGAGGCACTTTGTTCCTCTCACTGTGACTCTAGAGTCGGCACTCTCTCCAAAATAAATCATCTCTCACTCGCTCTACCAAACACTCCCCACAGACACATACACACACACACACATGCCAACGCTGCTATTCTCTTAAAGAAATTGGCTCACACACCCCAATGCACAAGTATAAACTTCAGGCCACCTACGTAGACTACAGAGAAAGCGCTGCGTGGAGCCTCCACAGGACCATAAATCTTGCTTTAGGCAGAAACCAAATTGCCTTTTTTAGTATTGTGTATTGAAAAATGCTTCGCCATTCAACACCAAATTTAAATACTTAAGGAGCGAATTTCATTAGCATCAGTGAGCCAATAAGCATGCAGCATGCTTCAGATCTAATAATGCTGGTGATTGCAGTCTAATGTTAAGATGTGTAATGTTGCAATTTCTTTTTGGGAAAATGGATTTTATAAAAATGGAATTGAAATAATTTTAGGAACCGCTGTCCAAGTCACAGTATTAGTATCGCTATCCAAAAAAGAAAGAAATGTAAACGATAGCCGGCCCTACTTGGATACTTTTTTAAATGTGCTCATATTGTTTATTTCTGAATTTTATTATTCCTTTGTTCTCACTAAGATGAATATTTTGGAGAGTACTTTGTGAGTGTGTGTATCTGCTGTGATTTATGCAAAAAATGTTGTTTTCAATGCAAACAGGTGGAGGAGGAGTATGTGAACCCTCACTCTGTGGAGAGGGTGCCGATGGGCAAATGTCCTCTGAAATGGGGACAGTCCCTGTACATCCTTGGAAACCTTCTGGCCGAGGTGAGCCGTCGTGTCACTAGCTAAATCCTCCTTCAGTTTATGAATAATAACACACTACAGGTGGATTATTTTCTAGAAAAAGTTAAAGCTTCACAAGCTTTTTTTATATTAATGAACGTCTGTTTCATTCAAGCCTTTGCCGAATGAGTTGCTACTAAGTTAATGAAGACTAACGGCACCACTCAACTTTTTCTCAGTATGACTATTTAGAAAGTGGTGTCGTCCGGCGTCTTTCACACGCAGAAACTCAAGCTTAGATAATTACCTCTTCTATCCATCATGTTTTTTAGTCCTCCTTGGCTACTAGCAACAGCGTAAATACATTTAATAAATTACATTTTGATGTTTGAAAGTCTCTATGTTTTGACATAATTGCAGATATAAATGTAATTTTTATACAGAATGAAATATCAAATGTATTTTTGTGCTTGTGTATGTTCCTATTGTGATATGGATCCCCCTGGGTCTGAAATAAAGTTTACACATAAAAACACAAGAGAGAGGGAAACCGACAGGAGAGGCAGCAAGTCAAACCATGACAAGAGGACTGAAGAATATGGCACACTGCTTTTAAAATGCTGAATCCTTTGAATCGAGTTTACATGTTGGCTTAATTTGGACTTGTTTGTTTGTTCTCGATTTAATTCTTATCCAACAAACCAAATTCTCGTTGATTTCGGGACTATGACTTTTTTTTGAAGGGATTTCTTGCACCTGGAGAGATCGACCCTCTAAACCGGCGTTTCTCCACCGTCCCAAAGCCGGATGTGGTCGTACAGGGTGAGTTAACGGCAACCTTAATGTGGTTTCAGTGTGTTGTTTCAGTCCCATACAAGTAGGGCTGGGTACCAAATTCAATTATTATACTCATTTGATTTAATCACAGTCTTTTGCAATTTGTAAATGGCACAAAGCCAAATAAAACTCAAATTAAAAAAGTGACAAAAACCTTTAAAAAAAACAGATTAAAATTTCAATTTCAATTTCAATTTTATTTATAGTATCAAATCACAACAAGAGTTATCTCAAGACACTTTACAGATAGAGCAGGTCTAGACCACACTCCAGAATCCACAAGGACCCAACAGTTCCAGTAGTTTCCTCCAGAGCAAGCAAAGTATAATACTTCAAGAATACATACTTAAGTCAAAGTATAGATACTACAATTACAGTAATGTGTGTAATTGTAAATAGTTGCTTTCCACCTCTGGTTATGTTTAATGTTCTTGTTTCTTTTGTGTTATGATGGATTATTAAATCAAAAAAGTATTGTTCAGGAACCGGTATGGAAGTCTTGGTATTGGTATATTTACCTGTATTATACTTTTTTTTTTTTTTACGATACCCAGCCATACACATTAGTGTGTGGGACTCTCCTAGTGAAATCTGTCTTTTAGTGGTAATAGTTAGGTTTTTTTTTATTTTTTTTTATGCGTGTTCAAACCTTCTCTCCCCTCTCGTAGTGTCAGTTCTGGCGGAGAGCGAGGAGATCAAAGCGCTGCTGCTGAAGAACGGTATAGAGGTGGAAACTGTCGCCGACATCCATCCCATCCACGTGCAGCCCTCCAGCGTCCTCAGCCACATCTACGCCAGACTCGGTAAAACCCCAGAGGACATTTTATTTCTGCTCTTTCTGGGTGAAAAGCTGCGGATCGGAACTTTTTTTTATAAGCAAGGGAAAGGTACTGCTTTTAAACATTAAGATTACATGAAAAATTACAATGTCAGGAACCCACAGAAGGAATGGGTAATCTCTTTTAGACACAAGGGCCCTGTTTGATTAATCAAAACGACCCTTTTAAACCATGCCCCTGGCATCTCGTTAGCATAGCAAGATGCTAACAAGAGACTTCTGCAATGTCAATATAGGAAAAATGTGTTTATCAATAAAAGATGATTTATAAAATCTGGACAACAAATATTTTAATAGCTTAGTAGTTTATGCACTAAAAGGGTATGTGTAAAAGCTTTAGGCCGCCCCCTTAGCTGATTATGCAACTTAATTATTACAATATGTAGTAGGGGGGCCCTGTTCCATCTCTCTCTTAGTTAAGGGGTCCTTGGTTTAAAAAACGTAGAAGACCACTGATCTACTCATTTGTTTCACTCTACAGACCTTTACTCATCCTTTTCCTGCTTTGTTGCAGGTCGTAACCCGAGGCTGGGTCTGTCGGGACGGCCCTACAGGAGAATAGGAGTGCTGGGAACCTCCAAGTTCTACACCATCAGAAACACCCTCTTCTCATTCACACCTCAGGTTAGTAAGACAACTTACGTTGTCTGGGGGTAGGTTCGTTATAGCCAGTAGTGTAAAGTATCCAAGGACATTAATCAAGTAATATACAAATCGACATATTGTCCATCTTCTGCTACTTTGTACTTCTACTCTCTACATTTCACAGGGAAATATTGTCATTTTTTGCTGCGCTGCATGTATGTGAAAACTTTAGTCACTTTGCAGTTTCAGACTTTTACTTTAGTATTTCTACACTCTAGCAATGGTACTTTTATTTAAGTAAGTCCTGAGTACTTCTTCCACCACTGACTTTTAACTTACAATATGTGTTTGCCGATTTGAGAACGTTTTTTAAAGACTATAGATTAGTCCTATAACAGTATATATATTTTTTCTTCTGTGCCTCTGTTTGTCTCATTCCCTCAATGTAAATTATGCCCCCCCCCCTTTTTCTCCCCTAAAACCCTCCAGTTCATCGACCACCAGCAGTTTTACTTGGCGTTGGACAACAAAATGATTGTGGAGATGTTGAGGACGGAAATCTCCTACCTCGCATCCAGATGGAGGATGACCGGACGACCCACCGTCACTTTTCCCATTTCACAGACTATGCTGAGTAAGTGTACACGCACACACACACACACACACACACACACACACAGTCACACCTTGATCCAGAAGGGCTAAAAATGTTTTGCTATCTAAACATAACGCCTTACAAAGTGTAAAAGATGCTTTATGTCCATTTGAAGACTGAAGGGGAGAAGGGTTAGTGTTACAGGAAGCAGCCCATCTGCTGTATTGAACATTTCAATATTTGTGTTGAGCAGAGTGTATGTATTTTGTGTGTGTTTCAGCTGATGAGCACACAAACCTGGACCCTGTAGTGTTGGCCACGCTAAAGAAGCTACAGGATGGATATTTTGGAGGAGCAAGGTGATTCTTTTACAGAGGGGATACCAAGGAGGCCATGTCCCATCAATCAGTCAAACGTTATTTATAGACCACCATAACACAACCGAAGTTGACTAAAATGCTGTACGGAAGAATAAATAAAGACGTAAAGTACACAACTCACACAGGCATAAAATACAAACGGAATACAAACTGGGCCACTGGGCAGCCAGTGGAGTGGGGCTAAAATGGAGGTCCCATGTATTTCTTCTGTGAATTCAGGGGTTTTAAGTAGTGATGGCCAAATGAAGCTTTGTGAACCAGTGTCTTTATTTTCTGAGCCCACTAGATGGCGCTCTCTGTTCAACAATTGGTTGAGAATATACTGAATTGCAATGCCTTAGGCCTTTCTCTTAAAACCAAGAGTCGGATTGACTGCCTCCCTGAGTTGGCCAAAAAAAGTGTCTTGGAACACACCAAAGCAATGCCAACTGCAGCTGATTGGACGACATGTCACGTGGGTCTGGTTTCTCCGAAAATTCAAAGCCAAAATGTCATGGCGGCTTGTTCCGAATACATTCTCATATTTTACTAAAGTAATTCACGGTTCTAGTTCTAAAAACCTTTTAAGTGAGAAATAGGCCATGAATCTGTCTTCATTTCAGATCGACAAAGGTCAGTTGAAAAGATTTTTGTCCAATTTTGAGAGACTCTAGTCACGCTCATCCGGCTCATCATTTCCGGGTTAGCTCTCCACCAATCAGACTGGTCATATGAGTCCGACTGACGCCAGCGCCCCCCTTTAACCGAGCATGTCAGGTCGGCCAAAATAAAAGCCGCCGGCCCCTCCGACCAACGACTGTACGGAACACACCCAACAGACTCGAGTCACCAATTTCGACTGTCCAACAGCGAATAATCGGGTTGGTGTGTCAGGGCAAGTAAACCCTGGTCAACAGGTACAGAACCGATAAACACCAGACAGTAACAGACGTTTCTTCTCTCCAGGATCCAGACGGGAAAGCTGTCGGAGTTCTTGACCACTTCCTGTTTCGCTCACCTGAGCTTCCTGGACGGTAAGGGTTCTGGCAGCATGAGCCACCGCCGCGAAGAGTATGATGATGATGATGATGAGAGTGACGGCGATGGATACGTGCATGAGTTACGTAATGATGATGGTAAGGAGAAAAAAAACAGATGGGGATCGATGGGGAGGAATAGTCACACCAGCGATGGGGAAAAAAATTGTTTTTTTTGTTTTCCATCGTTGGTTTGACCTTTCCTTGTGGTACAAAAAAAAAATCTACACACTAAACTGTTGTAAAACATAAAGGTAAAGCAGTGTTTTGCCTCTATGTACAGGTAATACCATGAATAACTAGGACACTCAAAATTACACATGAACTGCAATATATGTCATTAATTGTAAGTTTATGACATAAAGTTCAAAAAATGTCTGTGTGATTGGTGGAATTTGTCTTCTAACATAGACAAAAAAAAATCCAGGGTGCTCAGGAAGTTCAGAAGGTTTGAAGGTGCTCTCTGGGGTCAGGAATTCAATTAAGTATAGAAAAAAAAGAAGCAAATCCAATGCACTCTTTTTCAAAGATTTTGTAAAAGCCTTCATTGTACCGGCTATTTCATAATAGAAAATTGGAAACTGGATGTCTGTTGCACTCTGAAGAAGGCTGTCTGTGTAGCTACGCGTGGATTGCTTCTCCCTATGTCTTTTAAATTTTCTTTTATGAAATAACCTGTGAAATAAAGGCTTTTTAAATAATTTTGAAGAAGAGTGCCTTGGATTTCCTTGTCTTCTAACATGTCTTATTGTTGCAGCCCATCCAGTCGTCTAATTGTATTTCTCTGTTGTTGAGAGTGATCTCCTTCAGCTAACCCCTTATTTTGAAATCCCCCCCCCCCCCCCAAAAAAAATCAACTAATCTATTAAACTAATAATATTTATTATCTGTGAATTATCTCACCAGAAACATGACAAGACACAAAGTAACCAAAGAGTCTCATTAATCACCACTTCCTTCGTCACTCATCTGTCCCCGTCTCCATCCTCTCTGTGCTGTTCTGTAGCTTTCACTCCGATTTCTCAACCTTGGGCTTTGAGACGCCACGTGGGGTCACATGGTATACATTTTGATTGAAAATGAATCTGTTTGTATCGTGTCATCGTCCATCCCAAAACAAATCCAATTCACATGACCGCTCTCAGCCCAGCTTTGCTTGTGTTGCATTTAAAACATTTTGATCTTAATTTGCTAGTCGTGAAGTTTTGTCATATCTTACGCATGTTTGAACAGGGTGTGTTGTTGCGTTCAGTGCATGTCTGACCTCATTTAAAATACACGCATGTGTAGCGTGGCTTGTCCTACAGCTGCTGATGCCAGTGAATGTGTCTACACATCATCCTAACATCCTCTTTTGCCAGCGTTATTGATTGGGAATGATGACGCTTTGTTGTTATCCTTACAGTTTAAAGGGTCAATTCATCCAAAATCTGGGTGTATGTAGCCATGCAGATATGTCTGTTTTTATTGTTAAAGGTGTTTTTTTTTAAATATCTAATATCACTGCTGCCACCCCAAAGCACTAGAAATATCCTGTAAATAACTCAGCATAAGAGCAGCATGTCTTTAACAAAGATTTAACAAGATACTGGCTAGATACTTGTGAGTATGCTTTGGAGAAAGCTTTGGGGGATTTGGGTGAACAAACTTCTTTTAAATCTACTTGTTAAAATTAAAACAATAAAAACCCTTGTAATTACTTGTAGATATTCATATTTTCATAAATGTGATGGTGTGGTTTAAATGCTAGGGTTCTCTGACTTTTTATACTTAAAAAAGGTGAGTTGAATCTATAGTTTTGGTATTTTATACTTGATAATTCTTTTTTTGCTGCGTGTCTCTTATTGTTTCATTCTTTATCTCCATCCACCACACTTCCACTCTTTTACCCCACCCCCATCTCTGTTCTCTGTCTTGACCTCTGTCCCTTTTTGTCCTCCTCTCCAGAGGCTGACGACCTCGCCCAGTACTTGGACCACCTGCTGGCCCACGCTAGCCCGAAGAAGCCCAAACGGCACGTGGGAGCTCTGGGGAAGTTCAAGGCTTTGGCCACCAAAACCAAGGACATGGTGTCTCTGATGAACAAGGCTCAGGACCTCGACATACAGAGTGAGCGGCTCCAACACAACACCCACAACATCTCACACCCCAAACACCATCTATACAGCATGTAAGGTACTCTCACTGACACCAGACTCCATTGTTTTTGTCCAGATGTCAACATGTACCTGCCGAACAAGCTGTTTCACTCTCCTCAGCCTTCCCTCAACCTGAACCTCCCAGACCCCTCCGCGCTGCAAGGAACCCAGGTGGCTTTTTATATGTGATGTTCTTATGTTTTTTTTTTTAATTCTCTACCAATCATCCAGTGACTGCTTTTAAATGTATAATATTGAATATTGAAAAGATTTGAGCATTTATAAAAGAAAGAAAATTATGAAAACAAGTATATGGGCGGCGGGCGCTAGAGGTCCAAAGGAAGATCATTGTTTACATGTTCCTGTTTAAATCTGTCCAAAATAAAAAATATAACCGCTAGAGCGTTCTTTTTTTTGCAACATAAAGCTAAGGCTTCTGTCTTTTGCACAATTATGTTGTACGCACGCAGGCATCATGTTACCTGACGTCCAGTGCTAAACAGCAGGCGGATAATTTCTATAACAGATGAAACTATCAAAGCGCCTTTCTTTACACTGTGCTCCTAAAAATGTGTATATCTCAAAAACAAAAAAATTTACAGTGTATATAGTTCAAAATAGGGCTGGACGATTAATTGAAAATGTATCAACATCGACATTCTGAAGCTGTTATGAACATATTTTTTTCCTATGACAATAATTTCATTTTCAAAACTTTTTGCTTCAGAAAATGATGATTTAGAACAACGTGATTAATTAATGTTCATTTATCGTCATCAAGGTCAAATGTGCAATTAATTGGGATTTGATTTTTAGGTCATATCAGCTAGCGGCCCTAGTTTAAAAAGTGTTATGGAATGTTTAGTTAATGTTCATTGATCTTTTGGATTAAAATGTTTTGTGTGTGAAATTAGATAAAAACACACGTCCGTTTTTTTCTTGTACTTATGACACAATTTGAATACTTTTAGTAATTATTATGGTTTATTGGCTTACGTAACCTTTTTAGCCTGGTTTGCACTGTTTTTAAGGGATATGAAGCATTTAAAGATACTTTAAATTAAAAGAAATTAACTTTCTTAATATTTTCTCTATAAATAAACATCACAATACGCAAGCATTCCAAAGTAGACACTGGCGGACCTTTTCTATTGCAGAGTTCAAAGGTTTAAACACGAAAGCATAATGTCCACGTGTTCTAGTAGAAACATACAAGTATGAACCTGAAAATGAGCACCGTACCTTTTGACCTTTAACGTCCCACATCTGTCCTCCAGGCTTCAGAGGCGACAGCCTCAGCAAAGGCCGTCATCCCCACAGACGCCAGCGGAAACGTCGACCACGGCGCTTTGGTCCAGCTGTTGAAAGACACCCAGAGTCTCCAGGACCAGGGTGATATACTCTACATCCTCTTCAAAGACAAGTGAGAGACACTGTTTGAGTGAGCTGTATCGGAACCGGTCTTAAAATGGTAGCTGATTCATAGAAGCAAACATTTTTCGAATGTGTGCAGCATTTTGCTCGGTGGTAGAGTGGTCGCCCCTCAACCACTCGATTGGCAGTTCGATCCCAGGCTCCTTTGACCACATGTCAAAGTGTCCCTGAGCAAGACACTGCACTCCATGTTGCTCCCCTGATGCTGTACCTACAGCTGTCCACTGCTCCTAATACTTAGGATGAGTTAAATGCAGTAATTAAATTTCACTACATTGTACTGTGTGAATGTGACAAGTAAAAATACTTTACGTAGTTTTTTTTCTTTTTCTTTTTTTTTTTTTTTTTTTTAAATGGCCAAGAAAACAGACGAGGTCTTCTCAGCTGCACACTTCTTTATCTTCTTTTATTAGTATTTTAGTGATTTCATCTCCGAATTCTTTCTGTAAATCCCCGTATTAGCAGAAATGTTGTTGTATTTTTAAGATCAGCTTGTAGACCTTGAAAACGAGAGACAAAAAGCTGATAATCCTCTTGTTCTTTCTTCAGCATAAGGCATAATTAGTTCCTGTGTAGTTTTTTATGTTTATCACTTTACCTTTAAATGATGTCCATGTCTCTGTCTGAGCAAGCTATGCTTAAACATAAATCCTTAAAATGATTGCTATAGATATATATACTATATACACAGAATTCCAACAGAATATGAAAAACATACTGTAAATGGCAATGCAGCAAAAATGCAGGTATTACAAAGTGTCGTGTCTTTTTTTAGTTAATTCACAGTATGATCATCTTTAGAATTCCTACTTAAGGAAGGCTAAATCAGTACAGTTAGCCATAGGGAAAGCGTTATTTGGCAAAAAAGTTGACAATCTGCTGTTTTTGTTTTAATCACAGGGGCATGGACTGGGACACTCATCTGCACGGTAAAGGCTCTACAGTGAGATCGCTGCTCTCTGACCTGTATGAGAAGGCAGGGGAAGTCAAACACTGGGGCCTTATCAGGATGATCTCTGGCATGCTGAAGAAGAAGGTGGAGGAGCTTGACTCGGTACGACACACAATTTGTTAAGAGCAGCTACAGACAACCACACGCATACATACACAAAACACAAAACACAAGCGTACATACTGTGGAGGTCTACAACCTATAGAGTAGTTATCCATGTCCATATCTACTATATTCTATCTACACACACACACACACACAAAAACAGTTACATATAAAATAGGGTGACATTCAGTGAATAAACTTTCACTTTGCCAAAGAGGTTAGGTTTTCATTTAGTCAGTGTAATGTGTTCATGGGCAGAAGAAGACCGAGCCTCATTTGAATTACCGGTAGTGTGTACTTAAGCAAAATATATATATATAGAAGAGGACAAAACTGCTCTAAAAGGGACGTTTACAGGGCAGTAAAACGTGCTCTAGTTCATTGGCGTTTCTTTAAACCAATCACAATCGTCTTGGGCGGTGCTAATCGCCGGATGGAGCCTGGTGCCGCTGCAAAATAGACTCAGGAAGGAACTTGTTTTGGTGGAACATGTGCATGTTCAATGGTAGTTTTAGTCGTGCAACAGAAAGCTCAGATTGGACAGATAGTCTAGCTAGCGGTCTGGATTTACCCTGCAGAGATCTGAGGACCAGGTAACCATAGTCCTCAGAAATCCACCGGAGTTTAAAATTCCAACACAAAGAAAGCGCAAGGTGACAGACATCCGGCCGGAAGAGTGAAATCCGGCGGAATTTCCGGCGGCACCGAAGCAATCCCTGAAGAACATTGATATACACTACATAAAATGTTACTGAAATACATTGTTTGGGGTGTAAAGTTCTCTGCTCTCCAAATGCTATCAGGTTTTAAATTCATACACAATGACACAAAAACCATCTGTACCGTCTGTGTATCATTTTTTTGGGTCATTATGTTTTTTAAAGGATGTCTTCTCTCTTATATTCCTAAACATGCCTGCCTATCGATTTGTTATTAGTTATATACTGTATCTGTAGTCTCATAAACAACCTATCTCTTTTCTGATTGGTTGTGATCTGTGGGTAGGCGTGCTCTGACTTGCTGGCGCATCAGAAGCACCTGACGGTGGGTCTGCCTCCGGAGCCCCGAGAGAAAACCATCACGGCTCCCATACCTCCAGACCAGCTGGCCGCGCTCATAGACGAGGCCAGCGAAAACAACATCAGCGTGGCCATTCTCACTCAGGTGACTCACATCCTCCACCATCACCATGTGGGAGTTTGTCCTCCTGCCTTCCTCTTTAATCTCTCTCTCCGTCCTTCAGGAGATCATGGTGTACCTGGCTATGAGCATAAGGACTCAGCCCAGTCTGTTCAGCGAGATGTTCAGGCTCCGTATCGGTCTCATCATCCAGGTCATGGCCACTGAACTGGCCCAGTCGCTCAACTGCTCAGGTAAGGAAAAAAGAGAAGAAGAAGATGATACTTTATCTAACACGCATATTTTCTTCTCCTAACGCCACCAACGGCCTTGGCTACAAGCCCAAAGTGAGTGAGCTTGGAAAACAGTACTAAACTTAAATTTGGTAGATTCATGCCACTGACACAACAAGCCACAGCGTTGATTAGGTTACACCTTTCAAACACAAAGTTGCAAGTCACCACTACCTTTTCCCATTAGCTTAGCCCATGTCACAAGTACAATTCAGGATACCTTGTCAGCTTAATAACTGGATGTAATTTCATGCGTTCTCTGGCATTTAAGCCACTGAAAGGTAGTAACAACAAGCTCCCTTTGCTAGCTAATGCTATAATAACATTAACCAACCGCGTTTGCGGTGTATCCTGAAATAGAGTTCAATTCATCATAATTAGCTCACCAATAAAACACACTCTATAGTACAGTGTCTTCACAACTAGCTGTGGATGAAGCTGCATGTCTTCAAATACCAGACATAATAAAGTCGAAATAACGGGGCTAGTTTACTCTGACTGGCTACAATTTGAAACAATTGACGGGGGGAGTCCCCCCTCCCCCCTGCCCTTCTTGAGATGGTACTGGCTATAGCATTCAGACTAGAACTGGAGCACAGAGAGAGGAGAAGTAGAGAGGAGGGAGATAGAGAGAGGAGATGAGAAGCTGAGGACGAATGAACAGAGAGGAGAGACCAAGAGAAGAGAAGCTGAGGACGAAGGAACGGAGAGAAGAGAAGCTGAGGACGAAGGAACAGAGAGAGGAGAGACAGAGAGAAGAGAAGCTGAGGACGAAGGAACAGATAGAGGAGAGACAGAGAGAAGAGAAGCTGAGGACGAAGGAACAGATAGAGGAGAGACAGAGAGAAGAGAAGCTGAGGACGAAGGAACAGATAGAGGAGAGACAGAGAGAAGAGAAGCTGAGGACAAAGGAACAGAGAGAGGAGAGACAGAGAGAAGAGAAGATGAGGACGAAGGAACAGAGAGAAGAGAAGCTGAGGAAGAAGGAACAGAGAGAGGAGAGACAGCGAGACAGGGAAAGTAGACCATATTATTCCTTCTTGAGTCTTTTTAACAAGAACTTATATTAATGTACAAATTGAATAGTGATTATGTGACTTATGAGAGAACAACCAGTGATACCCTTGGTACCATCAAATGATGGCCTATAGCAATGTCATCAGGATACACATACACCGGTAGGCCGTGGCCCACCTTACCAGTGACCACGTCGTCAATTTATAGTTTAACCTTCTCTTTTTTTTACCCCTGAATGTAAGCAAATTGTAAAAAATGTCCATTTACAAGCTCCCAAAACCCATAGTTCCAGCAAAGTATGACATTTGCATGTGCATGTGTGTGCATGTGTGTGCATGGTTGTGCGTGTGCGTGTGCGTGTGTGTGGTGTGTGTGTGTGTGCGTGGTGGGGCGGCGCTGTGTGTGTGTGCGCGTGCGTGCAGGAGAGGAGGCTACAGAGAGTCTGATGAGCCTCGACCCATCAGAGCTGAAGAATCTCCTCCACCACATCCTCAGCGGGAAAGAGTTTGGAGTGCAGTGCAGCGGTCAGTCCATCTATCATGGCAACCAATCAAATGCTGTATTGCACACACAGCCAATCACATTCTTAATCACATCCTACCCCCCCAACCCTCCACAGTTAGAGAGCTGGATACCGGCGTCAGTTCTGCCATTTCCATCCATCAACTGGGCAACGTGGGCGCCACCAAGAGCGAGAGAGCCGGCATCAGCAAACTGAAGAGCGACATGAAGATGGTAGGAGCCCTGTGGGAGCTGCTCATTTCAGCAAAAAGAGAGCCACATTTTCCTTTTTTTAAAAGCAAATCTTTAAAGTGCATTCAAAAGAGGAGCTAGAGAGCTGTTTATCACTGAACAGATGGACTATCAGAATAGTTGTACGTGCTGTTGACTTTGATAGACGGCTGGTGGGAAAAAAAGAGATGAAAGAAGGTCCTATTTTGAAACTATTGTGTTTTTTTGGCAAACTGACTCTTGTCTTTTCACAGCTGGAAGACAGCTTGTCTTTGAAGGATCCGTGTAAATGACGATGAATCAGATTAGGGGGTAATTCACCTGGCTGATGCTGATGGGGAAACATTGTGGAAAGAGGCGAGCTGCATCAGACGAGAAATAATGAAGAAAAACTGTACAGCTGGTTGTTAAACAATTGAGGTTTAGATGGCCAATGTCGATGATTGCTATTGGGAAAAAAAAAATCATTAAAAGCTGGAATATTAAGTAATTGTTGAGGTGGAGTTTCAGATTTAAAAAAATCATGAGAGCAGCTTGTTGACTTGGTTTCTGTGTTGCAGGCGGAGCACAGGTTGTCCTTGTCGGATCCATTTAAGGTGATGATAACACAAAGAAATATTATCTATCGCAATTTTATATCTATTTCTTCTTTCTTTCTATTTTAAGTGAACTATAAAACCAGAATATGCTGTAGGTGTTAATTCACCTTCAGTGTGAACATCACCAATCAGATCAGATTAATTAGAATGGCTGTCCTTGTTTCTGTCAGCTACCAGTGGAATCTGTCCCAGAGCTTTCAGCTGCTTTCACACGGCCTTCATCACCAGATGGAGGATGCTCGTTTGTGGATGTTCAAACGTTTCAGACTCCTCGTCCACGTTGGACAGCTGTTGAAAAAGCAGTCGACCATCGTGGTTCACTTAATCAGCTTTTTCCGCAGCTTCCAACTTGAGTTGAACTTGTTTTGTCAACTTCTATTTATCCAAAATCAGAATAGAACTGAAAACACTTTGTCTATTTATTCTGCGTGCAAAAAGGCAGAATTTAGTCTTCGGTTTGCATGTGGAAAAACAGCTTTTAAAAGGGAGTGAAAATAACTGTAAAGCTCAACTTTTAGGCCAACGTGAATGTTGAAAGCTATAATAATAATAGAAAGTTTGAACATACACCGGGCAAACTCCATCTGCTGATTAAGATCAATCAATCAAACAAGCGTGCTTTGAGTCGAGACTGCTTCGCTGTTTCCTAGGTCACAAGTGAATTGTCAAGCTCGACCTCTAAATGCTGCTTGTTTTGTCTTCTTTGTTTTGATCCAGGAGCCCCGGTTGTCTCTGACAGATCCGGCCCCGGAGGTGATGATGATGATGATGATGATGGTGATGTTAGAAGAGTTATTTCACCTGGCTGTGGAGTTATTGTGGTTGTTATTAATGTGTCATTGGCTTTTGCTTTGGAAAAAGGAATATGACTCTGCAACGGATTGTAAACAGATGCAATTTAGGGTTGGAGCGTTGCAGTTCATTGTGTTTCGTGTGTTGCAGATGGACCAAAGTGTGTCTTTGACTGACTCAGTTAAGGTGATGATGATGATGAGGTTTGATTGTGGTAAATCCGCCGTGGGTGAAGTAAATCGAAAACTAAGACCTAATTTTTGTCATTGCGTTGAACATTTTCTTCAGGTGCAGATTCAGGGCGATTTCAGGTTTTCTTTGTCAGAGCTGATCAAAGTGATGATGATGATGTGATGATGATGAGGTGGTGGTGTCAGGGATTTGACTTTTTGTACAGTAGCTAATTGAAAATGGTTTGACTTGAATCTTTTATTATCCTTGACCTGAGGATCTATAACCTAAAAGGGTCTGGCAGGCTTAAACGTCAGTGTGACATTAACATACACAAAAAGGCTGTTATTTTTAAGTAATAATGCAGGTTTTGTACTTGGTTTTCCGTAGAACTGCACAAATATCCTTTTTTTTCAAGATTATTTTTTGGGGCATTGTAGGCCTTTATTATGCAGGACAGCTGAAGATGTGAAAGGGGAGAGTTAGAGGGAATGACATGCAGCAAAGGGCCGCAGGTGCCTTATATATATATATATATATATATATATATATATATATATATATATATATATATATATTCTTTTTTTATCGTCATTGCAGTATAGGCACAACAGCAGGCACAATAAACACATTGCGAAAGGGCTACCACAAATTGCAAAACACACTCCGATTTTTTGTGTAATCAGTAAATATCAGTAATGGTGCCTTTATGTATTCAATTTTGAATTTGTTCAATACAATCATGTTGGAAATTTGATTAAAACTCAAGTTATTTTTGTATTTTTTGTATTCTAGCAGAATACTGAATGCAGCAGAAATGCCGAACTGAGTACCTACTTTAATATTGGTTTATTAATCTCAAGTAATATCGTCATTGCAATATTCCAGAACGTTATCGCATGTTACGTTACATTACATAGCTGATTCTTTTATCCAAAGCCACTTGCAATTGCTATAAATGTCAGAAGTCGCACGCCTCTGGAGCAACTAGGGGTTATCTGTCATATGCATATTTTCCTCATATTGTACTGCCTTAGTTATCGTTCTAAGCCGGTTTGTAGGAAGTCTGTAACGCAGAGTGGATTTTTTTGTTTTTTTTGTCTCTCTATTTCAGCTGGACCAGTCACTGACCTTCTCGTGCAAGGTGACAACAATAACAACATTTAGTTGTGGATTTCTGTCTTAATTTATCTGAAATAATATAAATATTAACATTGTCTAAAAGTCATGGAGCCGATCATATAAGCGGTTAACACTCAACGCTGCTTTGGGGCTGCTGAGTTTCAGTCTTGCAGAGCTGAAACTTCAATCTGAGTTGCTAATAATTCTTCACTGATAGTAAAGCTCCAACTAATGGTTGTTTTCTTATCAATCTGCCGATTAGTCTCTTGAGTAATTGTTAAACATAATGCCAAAAAAAAGTAACAAATGGTATTTTGTTGAGCAGTCACGGAAGGTGTTGTCATTACTTAGAATTACTCACGGGGGAGACAGAAACTCTGCACTATATTTATTTTGTGTGCCTATTTTGAAGCCATCCTAACCGTCAAACAGGCTGTTTTTTGGATATTCATCAGTTTTCTTATTTTCTATCCATTTTTTATTGCCTAACCTCATTGCTATCATTTCCCATCCTGATTCCTGCATGCTGCGACTCTTAATTTAGCAATCTAAGAAGGCACAGTCCACTGGGTTTGGGGTTGTTTTGTCGTCATCGCTGTTTTCATCTTGTCCAGTTCTGTGTTTTTCATTTTGTGCATTTTTTTCCCTTTTCTGCCTCTCAGAGCATGCGATCTCAGTCTCTGGACATAGAAAGCTTTGAATCTGGGGTAAAGATTTATCTATTAAATAATAATAATTAAATATATAAGATATTTCTGACATTTTTTGTTGTTGTTGTGGTAACGTTAAACACCTCACGTAATGGAGTACAATACAAGCCAACCATTTTCATCATCAGTGAGGTCAGATTGGCAGTCTACTGAATTGCTTCATGCCTTCTATAAAAGGATGAGGATGCTGTTCTTCCACAACAAACAAGAGCTTTTAAGATGATTTTTTTTCTTCATTTTGTCGGCTGTGGCAGCGGTACAAGATGCAGTCCATAGAATCTCTGGACATTCCCGAATGCTTGCCGGTCGCCAAGGATTCCAGACACGGCCAATGGCTGCGCAGGAGGCGTCTGGACGGAGCCTTGAACCGAGTCCCTGTGGGCTTCTACCAGAAGGTCTGGAAGATCCTGCAGAAGGTGGGTTTCAAACTGCTTTTTCACTTTGATTTTACATGATTCGTCACCGTTTTTAATTTTGTAGAGCATGTACATAAGCCTGCGATAAAAGTCATAAAAGTGGCAGGAAGTAGATTTTCTACACACAATTCAAATAAATATGGTACAAAATGTGTAAAGCAACAGTTAAGAAAATAATTTGGTTCAATGTTGTTGTTTTTTTTTTACGTAAAGTAATGCCCATACAAAACCATTGTCTTCTAGTGCCACGGTTTGTCCATAGAAGGATTTGTCCTCCCTTCTTCAACCACCAGAGAGGTGAGAGATCCACTTTATTATCGTCAACTGAAAAATACAACGTAGTGACATCTTAACGACTGTGATTTTTGCCAATCTGATGCTATCTCCTTTGCCCTCCTCCCCAGGTTTTTTTTATTCACACTTTACAATTCAAAGCCACAGCCTAGGTTTGGGGTTTGAATAGCATTTGATCAAATCTCAAACCCTTGGGAAGTCAGAGCAGCACAGGAATGAAATGTGTTTACTTAGATGTACATTACATGTTGCATGTTTAGAGAAACAAATCAAAATCAGCACCAGGTTGTGTTCAGTCAAATGAAAGACGTCTGACAATATCTTAGCTTTATCCTCTGAATTTCCCCTCCAGATGACACCAGGAGAGATCAAATTCTCCGTCCACGTGGAGACAGTTCTGAACCGTGTCCCTCAGCCTGAGTACCGGCAGCTGCTGGTGGAGGCCATCCTGGTGCTCACCATGCTGGCCGATGTGGAGATCCCGAGCATCGGCTCCATCATCCACGTGGAGAAGATCGTCCACATGGCCAACGACATGTTCTACAAGGATCAGGTGAGCAGGACATCAAAAGACACAAATCCAGGAGTCACGTTTTGAAACTCCATACTAACCTGTGGGTATGGGTGTGTGTCCGAAATTCCATACTAAGGTGGGCTGGTGGTTGTCCAGATATACTTTTAATAGATAGGTGAGTCTCAATTTTGGTATTCGAAAATATGTGTTTTGTTTTTCCTTCAATGCAGTAAAAAAGTTGAGATGGATTCAACTTTTCGAGAAATGCAAACATATCTCCTGCATTCCCCCTGAAATATACACCTACAGTATGTCCGAAATCTTACTATGAAACCAATAGTACGCATACTATATCCAGTGAAATACAAACGTACACAGTTACAGTATGTACAGTATGCAAATACTGGACACTACGCCGGCAAAACTTTCCCACAATGCAATGCGGTAGCACAACGTTCGCAAAAGACAGACAGCAACCAAGACAGCTCTGTAACTTCAATAACGCTCTAATTTACATTTCTACATATTAAAATCTGTGATGTTGTCACCTGCGACTGGCGTTCTAGTTTTTTTTACCTTTTTCAACAATTTTAAGAATTATCTGGCGGTGCCACTAGAGCACAGGTCGGCAGGGGTCGTTTCCGGGGTTCACATGGTTACGCGTCTCCAACGGCAGGGAGGCTCCCAGGAAGTAACCTGGAAAATCTCAGCTTAGTGCGTCCGATAAGACCCACACTTCTGTTTATTTACAACCAAAGTATGTTGAACAATGGTGTACATATTGAGTATGTAGTGCAGCGAATGCATTTTCGGACACAACCAAGATGTGGTTCTTCCTCCCTCCTCTAGAGAGACCTGGGAGCGGAGGAGCACTTCCTGGAGCGGGACCCGTCCACCGGAGTGTGCAGGCTGCTGTACGACAGCGCCCCGAGTGGCCGCTTTGGGAGCATGACCTACCTCACCAAGGCCGTGGCGGCGTACGTGCAGGACTTCCTGCCCAGCGGGGCGTGTGCGGTGCAGTGAGAGCACGAGCCACGAAACCAGAGCAGGGGTAAAACCGCTAAAAAAAGCTAAAACATGCAACAGTTTTCACATTAAAGTAACAATAAAATAACGGTACATAAATATGTACATTTCACTATGTGTGTTAGTGCAGAGTGTAACAGAAAGACGCATGTTACAGTATGTTTTATTTATAGGCTTAATGTGAAGATCTTATGATGATCTGTGATGTGTTTTTAGATAAAAAACTTTGTGTTGAAGGGGCATCGACACCGGTTTAGTCCCTGGTGTTTCGGCGTCCTTGTCCCCATGGCAACCCACTCTTTGTCTGTGCAAAGGTCACAGGTATATCATTTTATTTGGGGAAAAGGGGGTTCAGAAATTTCTTAAAACACTGCAGGCACTATGGCATTAATACACATGTGTTGTAGTGAGTATTTACAGCAGCAGAACAGGTAACTCAAAATGAACTACAAGGCCCATGTTCATTTTTTAAATAGTTTTTGAACAACATCGGAGCTCTATAGACCAATTTGGAGTGGACGTTGAAGTTACGTAATTGCAATTGCATTGCATGTGCATTATGATGGCATAAAAACAGCCCAAACCACGGTAAATATACTGTTTATCACAGTACATCCATGGTTTTTTAGGGACGACTTTCTTATAATACATCTGCGGGGATAGCTGGCAAGTTTCTTAGCTAGCGTGAGTTTTTTCCACCATGTTTTAATGCTACGTTGGTTACAGAAAATGAGCCAAACAGCCGACTGGTGAACAGCAGCGGTGCTAGTTCAGCCCTAACGTTAGCTTATCCGTCTTCGGATATAGATATAGAATACCACCAGACTTCTCCTTATATTGGCAAAGGTCAACTTCCATCCACTACTCATGGAGGTCTGAATTAAGAATTTCTTTTGAGAAGACAGTTGATTGTATTCATTTTATCAGTGGAAATCAATGTGATATGACCCTCATAACGTATGTTGGTTTTTTGTTATTTTACAGCAGAGTAATCACTGATTTATATGAACTTTCAGTCCCAATACACAGTTTTCACACGTTTTTACCGTATGTTATAATTTATCAGCTCACCAATAACTTTGGATACATAAAATAACAAACCATCAGCGACTTTACCTGTAAATTTAACAAAATCTCATCTAATCAAATGTGTTACCTTACCTCATTATTACCTAAAACTCATGTCACTTCCAATCCTACATGCTGTATGATGTACAAAATAATGACAAATACTTAGAGATTATCTACAGACTATTTATTTATAGTTTCTAAATAATAATTAAAGAAAGTTAAAAATAGAGGTGTCTTAAAGAGGACTGTTTGGGAGATTTCTTGAATGCCTTAACATTGACACGATTGTAAAAGTATGTGTGTGATTGAAACAACACGAGTGCTGTTTTATTTTTAAATGTGAAAAAAAGAAGCAAATTAAGATATTATGTAGTAAGTAAAACAACCATGTTTTTTAACAGATAAAATAACTTTTATCTTCAAGTGTTTTCAGCATGCCGTGTACTTGGTTTGAATGCTGTGATTCCGAAGTCAGTTTAGTAAGTGCAGTTCAGGTTTCTGTCCTCATAAGAACGGAACGGCCTTAATTTACTTTAATCTGCAAAACTGTGATTTTGTTGTTGGTTATTCGCAGCAAAACTTAGACGTTTACTCATATTTTACATGTTCCCTTTAAGTGTGTGCTGCACAACAGTTTGAAGGATAGTGTCTAGTGTATTTTAAGAATAATGCCTCTTGGTTAATGTACAATAACCGACTGATCGATCAGTTATTTTGTGATATCAGAAGATATGAGCGCCACACTCCATGTGAAAACAAGCAATCATGTCGCAATGTGTGAGGAACTTCTCTACATAACAACAAACCCTGAACAGAAAGGAAGCATTGGTTTCTGTGTTACTGTATAACCGTGTCTGCTGAGCAACGAATGGATGTTTTTCTTGTTTAGTTGTCTAGTAATTCTGTAATAAAAGTGAGAAAACACATAGTTTCTGAGCATTTGTTATCCAACGGTCCCCGTTTAAGAAAAGTGAAGATGAATTATGACCAAGAAAGTCATAAGAAATCATGTCCAGGCACTCAAGGTTGGTTACAATAAGGCCATCAAATAAATAGGGCCAGAAATTACAAATACAGCAATGTGGGTTTGCTTGAGCCTTCCTTAGGGTGTGGTCCCCATTTAATGTTCACCTACTAGCTTTTTCTGGAGCGTTCAACTGTCTCGAGCTCTCTCTTTTGCTTGATTTTTTGAAACATTTGAAAGTTTGTGTGTAATTATTTTTTTGTTGGATGTTAAAAGATATAGCAGTTGCTCATTTATCTTAAAAAGAAATAAAAAACTAACAGTAATTACGTTTTTATTTTTAGATTTTTTTTTCCCCCAAACCTCTTCAGAACTCAAAACAATTTAATAGTCAAGTAACAAGGACCTCTCCAACCCCTTCTCTAACCTGAAGCTTTCATTAAAGGAGGTCAGACTGTAACTGCAGTCACAGTGACGAAGTGAGGGCATCCAGTAGGTGGTGCTACATGTGCACAGCTTCTAGTTTTTATTTTTTTATTTTAGTGTCATGAGTTAATGGCTCTGGGTCAGTCATTCTCAACATTGTATCTGCTGTGTATGAATAGCATGTATCATAGCAGAGTCAGTGAGAGATATGTTGTTTCTGTTGCATTTCCAAAAACACTTCATAGCCAGATTCAAGGTTTATTTTGCCAGTTTGTATTTTTTAAACAAAACTGACTTTCTGTAATATTGTGTGGTGTATATAGTTATAATCCAAGTATTATATTTTCTGTTCTGCTATCGTTCTGTGGCTACTGCCATCATCCAGATTGCTGCCAAGGACTGTTATGTTTATTCTTCTCTTATCTTTGTCAGTTGCTTCTGTTTTCCAACTCAGTGTAAAGCTACAGGGTGAAGGCTTTTGTGGAGCAAGAGTAGGTCAATGGGATAGAGGGGAAATCCCCAAGTAGGCCTATTTTGCCTTTTATTTGATAGCAGACAGTAATACCACCTTTTAACAAGCAAAGCAGAAATGTCCGAACTACATAGCAACTGTTATTTGATATCATTTTCTTCAGGTCATCCCAAAAAGTTAATCGGAAAACAAAAAATTACGAGATGGATTTAAAAAAAAAAGAGCAGCTCCACAACAGGACAATCTTATGTATTCTCTGGAGAAATCTGTCAAAATGAAACATGGTTTGACTCCGGAGCTTCTTTTCAACTTGAGTCCCCAAAGCAAAGTTGGAAACCGAGAAGGAATGTTACTCAAAGCCTGACAAACTGAATATAACAGCTCTGTAGTTGCCTTTTAACACATATGGTCTCCTTAGAGCTTTATTGGATTTCCCTTTTGACTGTGACTGTGCATGTTTGAGTATAAACAATCAAGGGGTCAGAGTAGGGTGACCACCTGCTAATAAGCCCAAGGGGGGACAAGTGGTATGTTTCTGAGGGACAATGTGGGACACTGCCTGGCGAAGCGGTGCCCCCCCCCCCCCCCCCACGGGCAGGCTCACTAATACTGGTTTACCCATTTCTAGCACCTTGCATAGTATATTAATAATGCCCTATGCCCCTGAACATGTGTAACTGCTGATGTAAGCTCATGAATAGAACCAATGTGTATTTTTTTCTAAATAAAGATTAATATTTGAAATCTCATACAATTATAATATAATTGACAGATGCACTTCCACTTACGATTTACTTTAGCTATTTAATTTTATTTTTCATTACAATTTATTCACTTTAAATACATTATAATATAAAATTATATGACTAACAGGAATTGTAGTTGCTCAACACCACAGGAACAGTTTAAACTAAAGAGTCTTCCCAGTCTTCCTTGTACCCACCTTCTCTTTCTAACTGATGGTGGGGGGGTCTCAGACTGCTCAGACTCGGGCTCTTTCTCCAGTTTTTGAATTGGAAAGCGCGTTCCTAAAAGTCCCTTCCCAGTGTCTGGTATGCACGTGCCTGCGCTGTCATGACAACGAATCGGAGGGATTTTAACTATTTGTCTGATTTAAAGTCTTATTCTGGACATTCTGGCTGATAGTGACGTTTAGAAGTCAGAGAGACTAAATCCGTTCAGATCACAGATCATCTCCAGTGTGTTGTTAATTAAAATCAGATCATCAGATCGCATGTAGAGCACTTTGAGAGCTACAATTAAAACTAGAGACTGTTCCAGCTGATATGTGGGTCTGATTATATTTTATTAAATCGGAATCGCACCACAGTGTTAAAGTCACTTCCTGTTCTGGAATCGGCTGGAAACTGCCCGACTTTACCGCAGCTTTTAGTGTCCCCCCCCACCACCCCCCGGCTGCTGCCGCCTGCTCTCGTCTACTTTACAGGCGCAGTTCATGTCCAACGAGCCTAATGTTCGTTTGGCTGCCTCGGGCTCCAAGATATAGAGAGACCAACTTTTTTTTTTGAGCAAGCATTGATTATGCGTGACACGGTCTCAATTTGCGGGACGCGTGAATTGGGCTTCAAACGCTGTGCGCGCACGCGCTACGCGGGACGGGTGGTCACCCTAGGTCAGAGACCAGACGTGTCTCCCGACATGAAATTTCAAGTAATTTCAGATATGCTTAAAACACAGCTTTCCAACTATTTTTCTGTAGGGCCCCATTTTTGTAGTTACAAGTATTTTCAAGCCCCTAAACAAGGATTACATCTTAGGCTGGTGGGAAAATCATTAGTATCTTGTATTTGTGATGAACCACAAAAGATTTAAATATTGACGTGATACAATTGGATAAAGTTTGTGATGATTATAATAAAGAGCTGGCACGCCTAAAAAAGCAAGCTTTTTCATGAGAAATAAGTAGGAACTAGTTATATTCTCAAAGTACATGCAAAATCTATATATAAAACAGCTCAAAATGAAAACATTTAGAATATTTAATGTTTACTATATATATGTATGTGTGTATATATGTTATATATGTATGTGTGTATGTGTGTGTATATATAGTGTGTGTGTGTATATATATATATATGTGTGTGTGGTGTGTGTTGTGTGTGGTATATATATATGTTGTGTGTGTGTGTGTATATATATATATATATATTATATAATATATATGTTGTATTGTGTGTGTGTAGTATATAAGTTGTAAGTGGTGTATTAATATAGATATATATGACTCTTATTAATAGCATAACAGACTCTGTGTGTGCTGTATATTAAGTTTTGATGGGTTATCAATGACCAAAGCTGATCAAATATTAACTGCGTCTATGTGTCAAAAAACAAACAAAGATTTGTATGAAAATTGATAGTTTGCAGCAATGCACACACATCACAAACTCCGATCAAGAAAAGTTAAAGAACAAATTTTTCTATTTTGTGCTGAGCAACAAAAAAAAAATCAATGAGTTTGCGAGAAAAATTATGCCTTGGGAATCATACTAATTACCAATATTACCGTTTGAAGGAAAAAGATTTTAAACGACATTTTTTTGCTACCCCAGATGGCTTCTGAGCCTGACAGCAACAAAACTGAAACAATATGAGTTTTTTGGCGAAAAATGTATGAGAATTTGGGATCATTACGTAATTAGCATCTATAATAAACCCTGTTTGGGCATTGTATCTTTTACCCGGTGCAGTTTTGAGCTACCGCACAGGATAGCTTCTTAACACTGACGCCAGAAAGGTACCGTGCAACTATGGATTGTTTTTTTCTTCCTTTGAGAAGTTGTAGAAATGATCATGCTGTATGTAAAAATCCAGTAGTTTCATGGTTTTCTATCCACATGCGTACAGGACGGATATAAAGTGAAACACGACGCAGAAAAGTTACAGGTCTAACATATCGGATTGCCATTGTTATTTACTTTCCTTTTGAGGAGCTTTAGAAATGATCATGTTCTGTTACTTACTAACATATCCAATACATTTCAATCAGGTTTCTGCCAAAAACATAGTACAGAGACGGCATTAGTAAGAGTGACCACCGACATTCTTATGCATTCAGACAGGGGAACATTCCATGCTCATTTTACTTCATTTGACAGCTTGCATTTGACACCATCAATCATATTATTTTTTTGGACAGGCTGAATAAATGGGTTAGTATTTCTGGCACTGCCTTAAACTGGTTTTGTTCTTATCTGTCAAACTGATATTTTAATGTATGTTTAAATCATGTGTCCTCTTCAGCGTTCCTTCAGTGTGGAGTCCCTCAGGGATCAGTCCTGGGTCCAATCCTCTTCTCATTATACAGGTTTCCTTTGGGTTATCTTTTCAGTTTGTTTTACATCATTGTTATGCAGATGATACCCAGGTTTATTTCTCTGCCAAACCTATTAACCAACTTTCCTCTCTACATGACTGCTTAGCTGTCACCAAGGACTGGATGACTCTCAATTTCCTGCACCACCTAAACCCGGACAGAACAGAAATTCTTTTAGTTGGACCTGAAAACTTTGTCACTTCTGTTGATAAATTTATCACCCAATTTCAGTCTTATGTGAAACCCACTGCTATGAATTATTGTCTGTGATCAACATACTAAGTCACATACTAAGCTTATCCAGTTGGTGCCGGTTGGGGGTATGATGAACAGTGGCAATTATGGCAACACAAAAGACAATGAAACTATGACTATAAATAACAATTTGTAGCAGTTCATGGCAATAGTAGGGCATAGTAGGGCACAACAGCCTTTCTCTAAAGTGCTAAATCCCTTATGCTGTATTCTAAACTTCATTTGTATTGTTTAACTCATGTTTCATATTACTTATTTCCTCACATGTATTGTACATATGTGTGTGAAGCACTTTGTAACTGTGTGTTTTTAAAACTGCTATATAAATGTTATATATGTTACTTACTTAAAGCTTATAGATATATGTTAATGTTTGGGATAGAGAGTAAATTAATATGCCTCTCAACTGTTGCCCCAACCCTATTCAATGCTACTTTAAAAGTTCAGGTAAAAGTTCAGGTAAATTATCTAACTTCATTCATTGGTTAGGTCAACAGCAACACACATTGCATTGTCTGTACTGGATGTTTGAACAGTGTCTGCAGTTACTGCTGAGGAAGAGAGGCCACAGACCAGCTGCATGTTGGCTCAATGAAGCAGGAAGATTTGTCAATTTTAAGTAAATAAAAGTAAATTGTAATTGTACTCTCCTAAAATAAAATAAAAATGATATGCAGATCTAGCAGAAGCTTGTTGTAAACCCAAATGGAAGTTTCCCAAAACACATAAAAGCAGAGAAAAGCTTGAGCTATTTCAAAACGAAATGTTGAAAGTATGTACACATATTCTGGATCAGCTGTACCTTAACCCTCAACAATATATACAAAATCATAGATTTTGTGTAAATCCCTTTCTTAAAGACAGCCAACCTGCCTGTGTCTGTTGCTGTCTGGCCACTGCCCCTTATCACCATGTCAACTGAAAAACTTTCACACACAGTGACATGTTGGCTAGTAAAGCTTGTATGTGAACACTGTGTACAAGGCCAGATGACTCCTGCCCGGACAGTGATTGATGGATAGTGATGTGGAGGAAGCTGCCAATAGTTCGGCATTAGGTCACATGAACTTTTCACAATATGAAGGAACAGTAAACACATTTTTTAAACACCACTGATCTGACATCAGGCAACAATATTGGTTTGAATGCGTGAGGTGGTCTAATTACTCACAGTGTGCATGCTTGGGTAGTGTACACTACATGGCTGAAAGTATGTGGATACCCCAACAATACACCATTGGGTGTTAATCCACTGCTATAAAAGCTCCCAACTCTTAGGCTTTCTACATAGTTCTGCTGCGGGGATCATTACTGAGGAACAACACTTATGTGTGGCAACAAGGCCTGGCTTCTGATTTGTCCCAAAAGGATTGGATGGGGTTGAGGTCGGTCAAGTTATTTTAACCCTAATGCCAAACTAAAAAAGCCAGAAAACTCCAGCATAAGTACCATTCAATCAGGAGAGACATGTTTGCAGACATGCAAATGAGGTTTATTGTACAGCTCAATAAAATGTACAAAGTCTTTGGCGATTAGACATCCATCATCAATATGAATATTTCGTATGTCTATATAGGGGTAGTGAACCATCAGACCCCCCGATGGAATCTAGACCAGACCGAAGGAGGCTCCGGACCGGTCAGCTGGAGTAGATGACTGCAGGTGGAAGGGGAGGTGGAGGGTAACGCACTTTGCCTGCAACGACAGCTGATTAGGGAGAAACAGATTTTTAAAAGCAGGGTTGGGACTCTGTGATTGGCCCTTGCAATTTGTGTATAATTCTGATTGGTTAAGCAGGAAGGTGAACGCCTCCACCAGCTGATTCCATTTAGGAAGAGAACACTGACTAAATTAGGTCTTCCTGAAAGAATTTACGCTGAGCTATATATATATATATATATATATATATATATATATATATATATATATATATATATATATATATGTACAGCAAAAAAATACATGTATTAGGATAACAGCTGAATTGATTTGGGAGTGCACTGATTAAAAGTTAGGTCTTCCGGAAATAATTTATGCTGAGCTTCATATCTTTTTTCAAAGTATCTCTTTCTACAGTCTCCGTGCATGGCAATATTATGGTCAGGTTAGGGCCCTCGGCCAATGAGGTTACGTTATCGGCTTGGTTTGGCTGTTGTTGTTTTTTGTTTGTCTGTCAACAGAATTATGGAAAATTACTTGCCTGATTTTCATGAAACTTGGTGGAAGGGTGTAGCATGGGCCATGGAAGAATCCATCTATTTTTTGGAGCGGATCCAAATCACAGGAGATAGGTCATTAGTTTGTACTGCATTCATGTGGTGTCATAAGAATGGAAAAAATAAATTTCTGGTTATATTCCAGTACCTTACCTGATCTGATTCCTTTGCTCTACCAAAGGCCTACTGGACACAGCAACCAATGTGTAAAATTTTGTATTAAATACAACACATATAATAATAGCTTCCATGATAACACATAACCATCTGAGAAGCCATCATTGAAAACTGTTTGGGAAAGGGCATGCATTTAAAAAAAATACCTGGCACGTGATTGGATTAGCTATCTGTCAATCATGTCCGCCATTGTTGTTTGGAAAGAACAGTTGCAGCCGTCACACCCAACTGTAGCTAACTGCTCTTCACCGGGCGCTGATTGGTAGGCCTCGCTGTTGTTCAGAGACAAATGCATTACTTGAGGTCTATATTAATTACGATTAATTTAGGGTATTGCTTCACTGCCACCCTAAGATCCAGCGGATGTCCCTCACTTTTGGCCAGATGTCAGTCACCTTCTGCTTTCTTTGTGTTGGCATTCTAAACCCCGGTGGATTTCTGAGGACTATGGTCCTCAGATCTCTGCAGGGTAAATGCAGACAGCTGGCTAGACTATCTGTCCAATCTGAGCTTTCCATTGCACAACTAAAACAATGTTCGAACAAGTTCCGCCCAAACAAGTTCCTTACCAAGGCTGTTTAGCAGAGGCACCGTTGCTCGGTCCAGCGCTTAGCACCGCCCAAGACGATTGTGATTGGTTTAAAGAAATGCCAACAAACCAGAGCCCGTTATTCTCTCATCCTGGAATGCTGTGTGGGCCAGACCCTCCTCCACAGCGCTGTAGAGGAGGGTCTGGCAATGCGTGACTACTTCAAGCCTGACAAGATGGATTTTGCTGTGATATGTGATCCTGGAATTGTCTTGTTGTTGCCTTCCTGCATATTGTCTTAAATATCCTTGCATGCCATAGCATTAAGATTGCTTCATTGAAACTAAGTGGAAAACACATAAACTTCCATTTGGCTGTATAGTTATAAGTGATCATTTCTATTTTTTATTTTTTTTATTGAAGGTGAGTTAATAGTTATACAACAACCTGTTTAATTAATATACTTCATGTACTGTGATGTAATTTTGTCTAAAGAAATCTCCGACGTGTAGACACATGCACAGATAACTCACATATGCGTACACTAAACACACAAACCAGACACACACACACACACATACATTTCTGATGACTGCACACATTCTCACATGAAGTTGGAAACTCTTACACACTTGGCTCATCTCTGTCGTTATGAAAGACAACAGTTGTTTGACTTTTGAACACTGACATGAACATGCAACCCTGAGTGTGATAGCAGATGAGTCAGAGTGCATGAGTCCAGGTTCTGCAGTGTAAGCGTTGCAGATGTATTACATTTGTTTCAGATTAGTGTTGGGGTTTGCTGCAGCCAAGCTCGAATCAATGTATCATTCACAATGTGTGAACATCCAGGAGATCTGCTGTGTATATTTATATTGCTATAAGAATCGGGTTTCTGGTACAGACAGACCAACAACGGGACAGTTTTAACATTTTTTTCATAAATAAATTCACTTCTGAGAACGTTTTAGGCGAGAAATGAACTGTTTAGATTTTGAATATAGGCGGTATTGCGGAAATCGTTACAGAATTGAACATTTATTTCAAAGTTTTTGGAGATGAGAAGCTCCATAAAGTGATGCAACAGCCAGCTAGGGACAGCCAGCTAGTGACAGCCAGCTAGCAACAGCCAGCTAGCAACAGTCAGCTAGCGACAGCCAGCTAGCGCCTGCCGGGGCCACTAGCTTGACGCTCGGCCAGTTACGCTCGGAGACCCAGCTGTAAGCTGGAGGTCTCTCACACCGGTCTCATAAGTAAGAGGATTTTATTTTGCATATTCATTAGAGTTAGCATTTTGTTTATACTTTTTTTTGGTGTATTTGTTTTCTTTTATTTTTTTTTTATTATTTTTTTTTTTTAAGATTATTTTTTGGGCATTTTTCGGCCTTTATGTGACAGGACAGCTTAAGTTGTGAAAGGGGAGAGAGAGAGGGGGAGTGACATGCAGCAAAGGGCCACAGGCCGGATTCGAACCCGGGCCGGCTGCGTCGAGGAGTGAGCCTCTATACCTGGGCATCCGCACAGACCACTGCGCTATCTGGATGCCCTTGTTTTCTGATTTTAATGTTATAACGACCGTTGCTGTGTTTGAGTCACTCCCTTACCCCTCCTTCCAGGTCTTACATGGCCACTTGGCAAGTGCAAATGCAAATAGAAAAACCGGTTTGGGGGGGGAGAGTAGTTAGTAGAACTGTTTAGAAGTGGACTATTCCTATAACTACGCTCCTGTTACTACCTGGTCAGATAGCAGCTTTTGTGTTGGTCAACCTGAAAGTTTGCATCACCCTAGTTCCCCTTGACAAAAAGTCTATGGGATTTTTCTATATGATTTTGGATTTATGCAGAAAATAAACCCTGTGGCCAACAAAGGTTTATGATTCATACACGTTTTCAGCATGGTAATCTTTTCAAATGAACAGCACTTTTAATATCTTTTAAATAGCCAGAATGGAAAAGTTAAGACACATTTATTAATTCTACATCTGAAAATGGTCCTATATAAATATCTATCTAAAAACTATAATGCCCAGCTGTTTCAGGAAATAACTAAGTCTGAAAAAAAAAACAATGTGTTTGAGAACCGTTTATAGTAAAATAAAAAAAAAATAGTAACAAATGCACAAACATTTCTTTTCCATTGCTTTATTTCACTTTTCTCCAGCCTTCTACATGTAAGTAATACAGTACAGTAGATAGTACACAGTACAAAGATAATTTGGGTTTAAAAGTGCAATCCTAGCAAAACATTTCTCAAACACGGATGAGTGTCCAAAATATCAGCAACCACCTGCTCTTTGCATGAAGTAAACTATGCAGGCGAGTTGAAGCGAAAACCACGATCGCTTATTAATTTGAAGAGATGGATGTGCAAAAAAACAAAACAAAGGCCAAGATATTTGTTAAATTGGTTAGCCTATACATTTAAGATTGAAGTAGATATTTAAAAGTTTCCACTGAAAAAGCTCAACAAAACCCAGTTAGGGTGATTGATTATTCTAAAACAAACCATTAAAATAACATATAGAAATACATACATGAAATTATGTAAATTGGTACATTTAAAAAAAAAAAAAGATAATTTGGAAACAGGATAACATAAATTATGAGAGAAAATATGAGAATCACTGCATTACACCACATCAGTACACATGCATTACTTATGTTATGAACAATGTTGCCCTCGCTGACTTTGACAAGACGTTCTGCCTCTAAAGAAAATACCAGAACAAAAAACACAAGGATGTTGAAATCAAAATTGCATCAATATTTTGTAACGTCTGATGCTTATCTTTTGTCTTATCTCCTTCCTTTTTGTTCCCCCGTTCATGCCTTTTTTCCTACTTTGCTTTATCAATCCTTTTCCTCTCTTGAACGCTTTTTGCCTCTGACAGTTGACTGTGATCGCAGCAAATTCGTAAAGTTATGTTTAGGTGCTTTCTTTAAAGGATAACAAGTGCATTTGTACGCCTGTTGAAGATTTCTAAGGCTTGTTGATAATACACATGACTCGTGTATATCATCATCATATATATCATAGATATAGTATGTCATAATTTAATAACTGACAGTTAAATGTGTCATATTTACAGATTTGGGGGTTTAAAATAACCAATTGCATTGTATTGTATAACAACAAATCAGGACAGATTTGCTGTGGCACTGGAAACTTTCCTTTACTGACAGTTAAAACTGGTTTTGTTGCCAGTGCATTTTCTGTTTTTCGGGTTCTGTTTGAGGAATTACACTCAAGACTTGTTAGTAGGCTTCTCTTGCTGTTTTCTTGAATCACTTTTTTTTGTAAGTACTCATTTAAATCAAGTTTTAGCCAAGTTACAGAGTACCACCGGATGAGGTAGCCTACATGCTAGTCAGATTTAAAGCAGACTCAGTTAGCTTAACGTTAGCTATGTGAAAACACTTGACGTTGGTAGAGAAAAATAGCATAATGTATGTATAAATAGTATAATGTCGCTTAACAAAGAGTAATACCACCTGTCTGACTTATTGCAATCTAGAAGCTAAATAAGTGGTTGTGGAGTTTTTACAATGTACGACTTCAAAGGTTGTGTTGCTAATCGCGATTAGCGCGTTAGCATGCTAGTGGCATCTTTTTTTTGCATGCTAGTGACGTCAGTGCTTCAGTGTCTGATAACAAGGCGTTGTCATATCAGTGAAGCAATGAGCTGTCGCCAGTAGAGCCTTGTTATCAAGTCATGCAGACATCAGACTTGATTATGTCATTTGTGGAGGTACAGCCACAGTAACTAGCGGGGAGAAATGGTACTTCTACTTTTATTTTGAATCCCAAAGTCTCCGCTTTGAGATTCATATCAGTGTGAAACAAGTAGGCTAACGTTACTTTTCAGTTGTTTTCACCCTTGTTGATGATCACATCATGAAAAAACATCAAGTATTCAAGGCTAAATTACACCCTTCTTCCATTTTTGCACTTTCAGCGCTCACCTGCTATCTTCATTTGAGTGACATTTCATTTTAGTCTTTTGATACATATCAAGCGGGGCAGTGATTTCCCCCCTGACATGCCTTTTCCTGGATGCATCTACGCTACCTGCAGTGTAAATTCATATAGCCTAAACATTTAGATATTATCAGCAACATATTGGCACATATAAATATAAAACGGATTACAACAAAAAAAAGCCTGGATAAGAGCATAATCCAAGTTATGAGAACCTTTTATAAGGATTATGGCTGCACGCTCATGTAAACACACTGGCTGTGTCCTGGGACCACTAGTAGTTCACGGGCTCGGAGGGGGAGTGGTGGGTGGTGGAGCAGTGTCCCGCCCTAAAGAGGTGAGAAAGTATTAATCAGTGAGACAAGGGACATTGTTCTCAATAAATTCTCCCAGTTAAAAGCGAAGGTGGTAGTAGGTGTTTTTATTGCTCTGTTATTTCTCAAAAACTTCCATAGAAGTTTCCCACGTTTCCCCATTCACTTCCATGTTTTTTTGTTGCAGTATTTCAAAGCATGTTTATAATTTTTTTTTTTATTATGTAAAACTAAAGGGATATAAATGTGAGTCAAAAGAATTAAGCCCGCTTATCCCTGCTTAAGTGTCAAAGTGCAAACAGAATGCGTTAGCATTGATATGTCGATTCAATGATCCATAATCAATATTATCAATGCAAAGTAAACAGAAATCAATACATATCGTCTGTAAGGTGGGCCTTTAATTTAGCTTCCCGTTTATTTATTCTTTCTATTAAAAATAAGTTAGTTTTTCATTTAAATATCTGGAAGTGCTCAGAAATGGAATTAAATCAAATTTTAGTTTCTTTTTTTGAATTGCAATTTAAATGCAACTATATTAAAGGAACCTGTATTTCGTCTCATATCGATCGCATGCCCCTGAATTGAATCAAATCAAAATCTTTTTGTGATGGATATCCGCAAATATTTTATCGTTGTTCAAAGAGTCAATATAATATTTTATTGTGATAAAACTTTTGAATTACACTCCAAATAATAATAAATAATTAATTAAAATAATCATCAACGTGCTGCAGGCTACATTTAGCATGATGTTTGTTGAAAACTGAAAAACCTAATTGTTTGGGTACTTTACATACTGACATGGAATCAAATTGCAATGATTAGCTGTGATACAGCTGTGGTTTTACATTATATACAACGATAGTGACCTAAATTAACAGTTTCTTTACATTGACTCTTGTTACAACTAAAACTTTCCCTCCACTTAAGTGCACTTCCCTCAAACCTTTACTTCAGTGGGGTATTTTGTGCTTTTTTTTGCTTGTCAGTTACCTGCAGAGTCCTGTGGAGCATTCGTAGTTGTTCTGGCAGTAAGCTCCAAATGGTTTACTGTTCATGATCCTCCACAGCGGGGTCATCCGAGCTGTCCTCCTCAGTGTTTGGACGCTTGAATCTGCCTTTTGGTCAGAGCTGGACTGGACCTGTGGGACCAACGGACCTGCACACACCTGGTATTACAACACAAACAGACGGACACACAAAGGTACAGAAATGGTCATTAGAAAGAAACCAAGCAAAGGGAAAACCAGGGACAGTGCATTACTTGGCATTGACTTATTAGGGTAATTCTCATGCGTAATTCACGTGAGCAGGCCATTCATTTTTAAATGATTGTGTTTTTAACAGCGTACCGACTAAATTTAGATGCACACAATGTAAGTCAACTGTCCCACTTTATTTTAAAACACGTCAACAAAGCAGTACAAATCAATATCTGCACTTTTGTTCAAATAATCTACGTGGATCTTGGTTTAAGATTAAGCTGCCATGGTGAGGAGTTACATTTTCACACACTTTTTTATCTGTGAACATACTTTAATAGGTTATTCATTCCTTGATATTTGTACACTGCAATTAGAGTTAGTTGGTGTTTAAGTTTTAAAGCACCCTTTCAGCTCTTTGCCTTTTACTTTCATCTGGATCAATTTTTATTAAAAGAAATGTACAGTGTAGAACTTGTGTTTCTAATATTGCAAACGCTCAAAAGAAGACTGAATTCTGCTTCGCGCTAACAAGAGAGACAAAAATCCATCCTTTGATTTAACACCAGGCACATTTATCTGGAATTTGTGAAGTCAGGACATTGCACTCACCTGCTGAGCCAGCATTAGCACAATGCACAGTGCCACTGTTGCATTCCTTCGGGTGAAGAAGCCTTTCTCCTGCATCTTTACGCTCTTTACAAAAATCAAAGATTTCTGGTCGTTTGTCAGTAAGACCAAGGCTCTTCAGTCTTGAAGAAAGTTGATCTCGACCAGCTACGCGTTCTGATATCTGACACCTTCTGGAGGACTCAACCAGCTCAGCTTTAATGGTCCAAGTAGGGAGTCTGAAGGTTGTGTGGAGCAGGTTCTCATTAGTCTCTTCAAGTCAGCCTGACTCAGCCAACTCAGCTGTGACACCGGCAAAGAAGGCTGGGCTCTCCTTTATACAGACAGGCCGTGATCCCAGGGGGGGGGGAAGCCAGAGGGAGGGAGAAAGAGTCACAGTCCATCCTGTGTTGTCTACCCTCCTCTCTCTTTTTATCTATATTTTTGGCTTGAATGTGACATTATGTGTTTGCAGAAAACTGCCATTTTAGTGTTTTAAGTCAAAATCTGGTCATGCAACCCACTCTTTTTTGTGATCTGTCTCTCTTACTCTTCTTTTACACGTTAACGTTCAGATAACGTGAGCCCAGGTGGACCAAACGCCGCACACGTGATACATACATAAATGAAACAGAGAGACACAGCTGGGGCAAAAGGCTTTAAAAAGGTGAAGAGGTCCTCACATGTGTGTGTCACTGAACTTGCAAAAAGATAAGGCTTTATCAAGCTGCAGAGTCTGTGTGCTGCAGGATATCTTTGACTACCCATGTCCTTGATCTGACACAATCTTACCATCTCACTCAGACAGCGTAGACAGGATTAAAGGTGTGGTTTACATAAGCAGTGAACCACTACACATGTGACGCCAACACGCATTATATAAATGCGTGTTCCATATATTAAAATAAGAAGCTAAAGTCCAGTCCCGAGACCTTGGTCTTGGTTTGGCTCAGTGAACCAGAACCAAAAGGTTGTGGCTTTTCCTAATTATACTAGTGATCTATCAAGTTGCACTCTGCAAAATAAAGTACAATTTTAAGGTACTTTTACTTCACTTGAGTATTCCCATTTTATGTAACTATTACTTGTACTCCACTGCAATTAAGGGAAAATATTGTACAGATTTAGATTAATAGAAAATATTTACAAATGAAATGTGATTTATTATTTTATAAAACAGCGTCCTGCTATGCCATGAACGCCGCACAGCGTCCTGCTATGCCGTGAACTACTACAAAGAACTGCTACAAACTACTAATTATTTCTATTTTTGTTATTGCCACTCTAACCCCAACCGGCCCGTCAGACTCCGCCTACCAAGAGCCTGGGTCTGACCGAGGTTTCTGCCTAAAAGGAAGTTTTTCCTCGCCACTGTTGCACTGTTGCTTGCTCTGGAGGAAACTACTAGAACTGTTGGGTCCTTGTAAATTCTGGAGTGTGGTCTATCTGTATAGTGTCTTGAGATAACTCTTGTTATGAATTGATACTATAAATAAATTGAATTGAATTGAATTGAATTAAAGTAACCAACCATTACCCAACAGTTTACCTACCAGACTGGTAGCTTTGGTCCGTACGGGGACTTGAACCTGCGAACTTGCGGTTCCCAACCAAACTCTCTATATTCTCTGGGCAGGCAAAACAGAGAAAGGAGACGTAACCTTGCTCCTTCTGGAAGATTCCAGATCGGCCCATCTGAGCTTTTTTTTTCTCAAAGGCAGAGCAGGATCCCCAGGGCTCGGTTTACACCTATCGCCATTTCTATCCAGTGGGGGACCATAGGCAGGCTGGGGGAACTCATATTAATGTTATTAAAAAAAATCATAAAGTGACATTTTCATGCCATGGGACCTTTAAGCAAAATGACCTCCAGTATCAACTGCAGCATTAAAGTGGTAAACACATTAATGCAATGAAAGGAAATATAATATTATGAAATGGGCCATTCAGCAGAATGAGTACTTTAAGCATATTAGGCATATTTCAATGATCATTTTTGTGGACTTTTACTTTATAATAATCATTTTTATAATTTGTATAACTACTTTGACTAAGTTAAGTTAAAGATCTGAGGACTTCTTCCAGCGCTAAAAACCAGTAGGGGATTGCGTGCACAACTGGGTTATTAAAACAAAGAGTGCCAACATTTATGCAGCATGTGTCTAAAAAATGTTACCGGGATTGGATTTACAGCTGGACAGTGTTTAACTCTGAAAGGCATTAAGTCAGCTTCAAAGGTCAAAGGTCATCAACTGTGCATTCCCATGAGACATGAATTAAGATCCGATAAGTTCAGATAAACCTTTATTGATCCCCAGAGGGGAAAGTCAGGTGTTGCCAAAGCACAAGACTGAAATGAATACAGAAGTAAAAGTACACAATAAAAACAAAATGAAATAGATTTTTTTAAAACAAGAGGTATACACAAATACTTAAATGAGTAAAAGTAAAGTAACTGCACAAGCAATTAAAAGGTCAGGAGGTAAGTGAGAGTGAAAAGTTAAAGTGACATCACGAGGTAAAGAGATACTATGTGATATGATTGATAACAGCGAGAATGGACTATATGTAAACAGCTTATAGCAGAAATATAATATGATGCTGTGAGGCAGCAGAACGTCATAATAACAGATTCCAAGAGATCTGAAGAGCTTTTTCTCCATCTGTTATGGTGACGTTACAGCAACAATAATGTTCCCATAGCCAAACTGCTGCATTTTTGTTAAACGGCAATGCAGGTCAGCCTGGAAACGACAAAGAAAGGCCAGAAGTTTCTTTAAACACTCATTTAAATGTAAGAAAGGGAAGGAAAAAAAAGAAAAGTTAATTTAATCAGGGAGAGCCAAGGATCACGGATGGATGTAATGGAAAATTCCATTGCTGATTCCTGTAAGCTTGTTCATCACCGAAACGTCCTCTAGAGGACCAGGAGACTGACAGGAATCCTGCGCTACATAAACCCAGAACATCTGCATCATATGTCACCACCGAGAATGACTCATCAGATTGTGCCTAACAGGCTGAGCAGCTGCAGAAATGAAACTGTAGCGATAGAGAAGGCTGCAGAGAAGAGGACAAGCAATTAAATGCTGTTTTTTTCCATGATTGTGATGCTGTGCTAATGCAGGGCAGATGCACAGTGTTGGACTTCTGAAACTGGTTTAAATAGTAAAAGGGACAAACACTGTGGACAATACACATTTTCAGTTAAGTTGCACAGCCCCATCTCCGTAAAATTACATTCCCATTCAACAAAACAGCATTTCAATTAAGTTGGGATGGAAATGTATTTGTTCCCCGATAGCAATGGTTCTTGACGTATTTTAACCAATGCCCCAGGAAGTGCAGCAGGCTTTGAAGCCACTTTGACATAGTCGCCAAACAATGGAATTGCGACTTCCGTGTCTGTCACGTGATGCCCCTGGACCCAAACAGACATTTTCCCATAGACTTACAGTACATAGCAAAAGAGACATCAGTGGATGCGTTTTTCTGAGCGTCACACCCCCCGCAAAATTACTCGTTTCCCTATCAAAATTTGATCAATACGGTCCAACAACATTTCAAAAGTCTAGAAGAGCTGCCCAATTGAATCATTCAATATTCAAGTTAGAGGAGCGCTAATCCAGATGTTACAGACCCGGCAAGTTGAGGTCTCTAGTGCGCCCTTATGGGCCCACATAGTGTAGAAGCAGCAGTGATCATCCGGGAGTTTCATTTGAGCAACTCTCAAAGGAATGAACCAAAAACCCCAAAAAATGTCCAAACCAAAATTTGACGTTGACTTGTTTTTGTGACGTACTTAACCTATGTAACATACTTAACTCACGTATGTGACTTAAATTATGTAACCACATACTTATTTTAACCCAAACTACAATCGTTTTCTAAACCTAACCGAGTCGAATTGTTAACTAAAGCACGTGTTTGAAACAGCAACCCTTTCATAACAGAATGTGAATGCAGTTTCGTTGTATGGAAATTGAATTTTCTAGGAGACAGGGTTGAGATGCATTAAAAGTGGATATAAAATGATAGCTACATTTCCTACAACTTTTTTCTGTTCCTTATCAGTCACTTGTCGTGTCTAGATACGTGTGAGGTTGTACATCACATGAAACCCACCAACTGTCCCTTAGACATTGTCCCCGCCAAAATGGTAAAGGAGGTTTTTAATACCATTGGGGCGAGTCTTCTTACTCTTTTAATTCCTGTCTTACTTTAGGTTCGTCCCAGCTGCCTTTAAACATGCTGTGGTCAGGCCCTACTGTCATGGGCGGGGCCCCGGCTGGTCGTGAGTCTGTTCCCTTATTACTTTTCACTACTCTAATTTCCCGTTTGCCCAGCCTATCTTGTTTTGGTTTTGCCTTCTGTTTTGGTTTTCCTGCTCTCCCGTCCGAAGCCAGCTGATCACACACACCTGCCTCCCGTCAACGCCAATCACCAACATCAGACGCACTGCCAGCCTTCACCCGCTCCACCATCCAACTCCTGCCAAATCTACTCTGTTTATATACCCTGCTCTGCAGTCCACTTTAACTTGAGTCGATAGCTACATGGGTGAAACTGCTAAATCCTGTGCTAGCCGTGGTCTTGATCTGCGTTACGTGATCTCGGTGTTTTCGTTTCAGTAATCCGGCGGCTGGCTTCGGACCCCAACCAGTCATCCTACCACGGCGTCTCTCCTCATTTTCTCTCTGCTCCTCGCACTGTGCACCTTGCCACGCAGTCTCCACTTCATCTCTCCTTTCGCCCCACCCGGCTCCGTCCTCCGTGTCTTGCTCCCCGTGCCTCGCCACTCTCGGCCTCGCTCCCGGCTCCTCTGCACAGTTCCCCGGGCCACCTGCTCCTGGCTCCTTTCCTACTCCATCCCTTTTTCCTATAAATCTTCCGGAGCCGGCATTTGAGTCATCCTGTGGTCCGCCCAACCCTACTTAAGAAGCCTAATCTTGACTCTACAGTGCTGTCTAATTTTAGACCAGTTTCTCACCTGCCTTTTCTTTCAAAGGTTTTAGAAAAAATTGTTTTTATACAGTTACAAGTCTTTTTACAACTGAATTGTGTTTTTGAAAAGTTTCAATCTGGTTTTAGATCACGCCACAGCACTGAGTCTGCACTGTCGAGGGTACATAATGATATTGCCCTATCTCTAGATGCCGGGAATCCTACTGTTTTAGTCCTTTTGGACCTCACAGCGGCGTTTGATACAGTGGACCATGCAGTCCTCCTCTCACGCCTTGAGAATTGTGTAGCCATCAAAGGCACTCAAATGGTTCAGCTCCTATCTGTCAAATAGGAGCTTTTCTGTTATGATTGGGAACCTCTCCTCGTCAGTTGCTCCTCTATCTTGTGGGGTACCACAGGGATCCATCCTTGGCCCTATTCTGTTTTCTTTATATTTGCTGCCTTTAGGGGCGATTATAGGGAAGCACAACCTGTCATTTCATTGCTACGCAGATGATTTACAAATCTATTTGCCGATGAAAGCAAATGACAGTGTTGCACTAAACTCCCTGCTAAACTGCATTGCTGAAATTAAGTTGTGGCTTTCAGACAATTTTCTTAATTTGAATGATAATAAAACGGAGTGTAATATTTTCAGTACTCCAGCCATGCAGAATGGCCCGGCTGTTAGTTTGGGAGCTCTGGCATCTTGCACGAGATCTTTTGTCAAAAATTTGGGGGTTACTTTTGACTGCAGTATGAAATTTGACAAGCAGATCAGTAACGTTGTTAAAATGAGCTTTTTCCAGCTTCGCCTGCTGGCTAAAGTTAAGCCCTTTCTGAACAGGCACGACCTAGAAAAGGCTATTCATGCTTTTATTAGTTCAAGGTTGGACTACTGCAATGCCCTCTATGTTGGTCTGAATCAGACTTTAATCTCACGTCTTCAACTTGTTCAAAATGCTGCTGCTCGCTTTTTAACAAATACACCTAGACGTGCCCACATCACTCCCGTTCTCTACACCCTGCATTGGCTCCCGGTGCGTTTTAGAATAGATTTTAAGATTTTGTTGTTTGTTTTTAAGGCTTTAAACGGTCTCGCCCCAGAGTATTTGTCGGAAATTTTAACTGTGCGAGAACACAACCGGTCTTTGCGGTCTTCAAGTCAGTTGATTTTAGAAGTCCCAAGGTCCAGGTATAAACGGTGGGGGGATCAGGCTTTTGCGGTTGCTGCCCCAAGACTCTGGAACAAGTTACCCCCTGATATACGTACTGCTACAGATGTCGCTCTTTTCCGGTCCAAACTCAAAACATATCTGTTCAGTCTGGCTTTTAATACGTAACAGTGGTGTGACAATTTCATTCTTTTGTTTCTTTGTAACCTTTTTCTGATTTTACTGTTTTCTATGTTTACTCTTTCTGTTGTATGTTGTGATTTTACTCATTTTGTTAAGCACTTTGGATACCTGCTGGTAGTTGTAAAGTGCTATATAAATACATTTTGATTGATTGATTGATAGATACCATAGATCACACTGAATCAGACCTCATAGTCACAGTGGCAGCTAAATGTTTAACCACCCTGCTGTCCTCGAAATTTGGACTTCTTCCAACCAAATTGTAAAAAAAATAACTTGGAGGGTTCCATACAACCATTACTCTTCACAAGTAAAATAAAAGATCAGCTCAGTACTTTCATTGAATTGGGGTGTTTAATCCAATTTTATAGCATTTGGAGAAAAAAAAATGATAAAAGAACGTTGAAAAGAGTGACAAAAATGTCACAAAGAGTCAAAAGAGCAGGAAAAATGTGACAAAAACATTGGTAAGAAGTGGTAAAAAAAAAACTTTGGGGAAAAGCAACAGAAGTGTCGAAAAGACGACCACAACGTTATATAAAAAAAAAGTATATTTAGACCCAGAAAAATAAAAAGAAGGTGACACAAGGGCTAACTTTGATGAACTGTGGACCAGATGATGGTCCAGATGTGGCCTTTTACCACTCTATTTTCCAGCTCAACCACAGGTGTTCTTTGGACTCGTTATTCATTGCATCATGGTGAGGACAACTCCGACTAACACTCAAAGATTTCAGATTTTGAATTGGCTTTGCAAGGTTTTGATTTCTAGTTTGCTATTTGGTGACAAATGTATACTACAAGGTAAAATATATACTAAAAAAATGATGTTCAGCTTTTACTATGTCAATAGATTGCACGAGCCAATGACCCTCACATCATGCTTTTATGAAACTTTGCACCCTGGAGCATTTCCTTAGATAGGTTTATTCATGTAAACTGCACGTTTCCACACATCTTTCTGTTGCTCCTGCAGATAGGGGGGGGGGGTTTGGAGTTGAGATGAGGATGACTCTGAAGGTTTCACTTCTAGCATGGTCAGTCCATGAAAAAAATAAAAATAAATAAAAAACCCTGTCTGACCGTCCAGTAACGTCTGAACTTTAAACTTAAACACTAAGTAAGTAAAAGGGAAAAAGGTGAAGTTAAAAAGAAATGTGGAAGTAAAAGGGAATAATTCTCTTGGACAAACTGAGAATTGCAGACATGACCTCATCTGACCAGTTTTCAGTCCTCATGTACAACGTGCAGGATGATGTTCACAGAAATAGGTTACTCAGAAAAGCCCTATATTTGTGGACAAGCCTTGAACTAAAATTCCCTTTTAGTGGTTTTGGTGACTGTCAGTCTCTGTCAGCGCTTATATCTTATCTCACTCTAAAGAAAAAGTCATTCGCAATTTAGGGGAAACCTAATAAGGTTTTAAAATCAAAGTTTACCAGGAAACAAAGCGGCCTATTGCGTAGGCCACTATCTATTTCCGAAACAATAACAGATGCATTCACAAATAGATGTGGATGAGAATAGCGTTACACTCATTTTACGAATGCTAACATCTTTCGATAAGTACAAACAGTCTTTAAACAAAAAAAATTGGAAATTTAATCTTTGCTATTTTGTTAGCTGAAGTGTTATGATCAGTTTGACACAAAATAACAAAGATTGAAAATCAGGATGATGCTTATTTAAAAAATATATATAGTGTATATATATATATATATATATATATATATATATATATATATATATATATCATTTTTAATTTCTAATTTTTATGCAAAGCTTTATGAGTTACTACCAGCTAGTTGGTGAACTATACTGCAGAGCTATACTATCGTCGTCTGTTTTCAGTCACTCTGCTGCAGGACAAAGCAAACTCAAACTTTAAAAATTTTAACACATCATTAGCAATCAA